>NW_020190659.1:0-40193 GCF_002263795.3 Bos taurus
TCAGACCGTGAGCCGTTGCATGAATAGCCACATATCATGCATGATCAGTCCGTGATCAGTGATGTTCAAGTCACGTGAACAGTGCATGTCATCAATATGTGATCAGTGCATGATCACTCACAGTGAACCAGTATATGTTAGACTACGTGATCATTTCATGATCAGCCACGTGAGCAGTGCATGGTAGCCACGTGATCAATGCATGATCAGTTTCGGGAGCAGAGTATGATCAGCCACTTGATCTGTGCATGAATATCCACGTGATCACTGCATGATCTGTCCACATGATCAGTGTATGATCATCCATGTGATCATTGCATGGGCAGTCCATGTGATCAGTGAATGATATAGACGTGGTCAGTGCATGATCAGTTACGTGACAGGTGTGTGACCAGCTACGTGAACAGTGCATGTTCAGCCACGTGATCAGTGCCTGATAGCCACGTGATCCGTGCAAAATCAGTTACATGAGCAGTGTATGATCAGCCACGTGATCAGTGCATGATCAGTTCACGTGATACGTGTTGATTCAGCCCACATGATCAGTGCATGATCCACGTGATCATTGCATGAAGCCACGTGATCACTTCATGAGTAGTCACGTGATCTGTGCATGACTAGGCACGTGATCAGTGTATGATCAGCCACATGATCAGTGTATGATAGCAACATGATCAGCACATGATCAGTCACGTGATCAGTGCATGATCAGTAGGTGATCAGTGTATGATAAGCCACGTGATCACTGCATGATCAATTACGTGTCAGTGCATGATCAGTCACGTGACCAGTACATGGTAGCTATGTGACATTGTATGATCATCCACGTTAGCAGTGCATCAGAGCCACGTGATCAGTGCATGATCAGTCACAGTGTCAGTGCATATCAGTCACGTGAACAGTGCATGATAAATTACGTGATCAGTGCATGATCAGTCATGTACCAGTACATGGTAGCTGCGTGATCATTGCATGATCAGCCTCGTGAGCAGTGCATGATAGCCAGGTGATCAGTGCATGATCAGCCACGTGATCAGTGCATGATCAGTCACCAGTGATCAGTGCATGATCAGTCACGTGACCAGTACATGGTTGCTACCTAATCATTGCAATGACCAGCACGTGAGCAGAGCATGATAGCCACGTGATCAGTGCATGATCAGTCACGTGGCCAGTATATGGTAGCTAAGTGACCATTGCATGACCAGCCACGTGAGCAGTTGCATGATAGCCACGTGGATGTGTGCATGATCAGTTACGTGAGCAGAGTATGATCAGCCCAAGTGATCAGTGCATGAGTGCCAAGTGATCAGTGCATGATCAGTCACGTGACAGGTGTGTGATCAGCCACGTGAACAGTGCATGTTCAGCCACGTGATCAGTGCATGATACCATGTGATCAGTGCATGATCAGTTACGTGAGCAGTGTATGATCAGCCACGTGATCAGTGCAATAGGTCAGACCACGTGAACAGGTATGATCAGCCATGTGATCAGTGCATGATATCCAAGTGATCACGTGCATGATCAATCAGGTGATCAGTGCCATGATCAGTCATGTGACCAGTACATGGTAGCTGCGTGATCATTGCATGATCAGCCACATGAGCAGTGCATGATAGCCACGTGATCAGTGCATGATAAGCCACGTGATCAGTGCATGATCAGTCATGGGATCAGTGCATGATCAGCCACACGATCAGTGCATGGGCATTCATGTGATCAGTGCATGACATAGACGTGATCACTGCATGATCAGTCTCGTGATCAGCTGTGTGATCCAACCGCATGATCAGTGCACGATAGCCAGGTAATGAAAGCTGATAGCCAGATGATCAGTGCTTATCAGTCACTGTGATCAGTGTATGATCAGCCAAGTAATGAGTGCATGAGAGCCACTGATCATTGCATGATCAGTCACGTGATCAGTGCATGATCAATTACGTGATAAGTGCATGAATCAGTCATGTGACCAGTACATGGTAGGCTGCGTGATCATTGCATGATCAGCCACGTGAGCAGTGCCTGATAGCCAGGTGATCAGTGCATGATAAGCCACGTGATCAGTGCATGATCAGTCACATGATCAGTGCATGATCAGTCACGTGATCAGGACATGGTAGCTACGTGATCATTGCATGATCAGCCACGTGAGCCGTGCATGATAGCCACGAGATCAGTGCATGATAGCCACGTGATCAGTGCATGATCAGTCACGTGAGCAGTACATGGGAGCTACGTGATCATTGCCTGATCAACCACGTGAGCCCTGCATGATAAGCACGAGAACAGTGCATGATCAGTCACCTGATCAGTGCTATGATCAATTACGTGATCAGTGCATGATCACTCACGTGACCCAGTACATGTAGCTATGTGATCAATCGCATGATCAGCCACGTGAGCAGTGCATTGATTAGCCACGTGATCAGTGCCATTGTCAGTTTCAGGGAGCAGAGTATGATCAGCCACTTGATCAGTGCATGATAGTCACGTGATCACTGCATTGATGTGTCACTATGATCAGTGTATGAATCATCCACGTGTTCAGTGCATGGGCAGTCATGTGATTCAGTGCAATGATATAGATGTGATCAGATGCATGATCAGTCTCGTGATCAGTGTATGATCAACACGTGATCAGTGCATGATAGCCAGGTAATGAGTGCATGATAGCCAGATGATCAGTGCATTATCAGTCACGTGATCAGTGTATGATCAGCCAAGTAATCAGTGCATGATAGCCAACTGATAAGTGCATGACCAGTCCACATGATCAGTGCCATGGTCAGTCACGTGGATCAGTGCATGATCAGTCACGTGATCAGTGTATGATCAGCCACGGATCAGTGCATGATCAGCCAAATGATCAGTGCATGATCAATTACGTGATCAGTCCATGATCAGTCACGTGACCAGTACATGGAGCTACGTGATCATTGCCTGATCAGGCCACGTGAGCCGTGCATGATAGCCACGAGATCAGTGCATGATCAGTTCACGTGATCAGTGCATGTCAGTCACGTGAACAGTGCATGATAAGTCACCTGATCAGTGCATGATCAATTACGTGATCAGTGCATGATCACGCACGTGACCAGTATATGGTAGCTACGTGATCATTGCATGATCAGCCACGTGATCAGTGCATGGTAGCCACGTGATCAGTGCATGATAGCCTCGTGATCAGTGCATGATCAGTCACGAGATACGTGTGTGATCAGCCACGTGATCAGTGCATGTTATCCACGTGATCAGTGCAGGATAGCCACGTGATCACTTCATGATTAGTCAAATGATCTGTACTTGATCAGTTCACGTGATACGTGTGTGATCGGCCACGTGATCAGTGCGTGATGAGCCACGTGATCAGTGCATGATCAGTCACGTGATCAGTGCATGATAGCCACGTGATCAGTGCATGATCAATTACGTGATCAGTGCATTGATATCCAAGTGATCAGTGTATGATTAGTCACGTGGATCAGTGCATGATCAGTCACGTGATCAGTGCATGATAGCCACGTGATCAGTCATGATCAATTACGTGATCAGTGCATGTTCAGTCACGTCACCAGTGTATGATCAGCCACGTGATCACTTCATGATTAGTCAAATGATCTGTACATGATCAGTCACGTGATACGTGTGTGATTGGCCACGTGATCAGTGTGTGATGAGCCACATGATCAGTGCATGATCAGCCCACGTGATCAGTGCATGATATCCAAGTGATCAGTGCATGATCAGTCACGTGACCAAGTAATGGTAGCTATGTGATCATTGCATGAACAGCCACGTGATCAGTGCATGATAGCTAGGTGATCAGTGCATGATAATCACGTGATCAGTGCATGATCAGTCACGTGATACGTGTGTGATCAGCCACTGATCAGTGCATGATATCAGTGCATGATAGCCATGTGATCAGTGCATGATAGCCACTGATGTGTGCATGATCAGTTACGTGAAGCAGAGATGATCAGCCACGTGATCACTTCATGATTAGTCAAATGATCTGTACACGATCAGTCATGTGATACGTTGTGATCAGCCACGTGATCAGTGCGTGATGAGCCACGTGATCAGTGCAGGATCAATTACGTGATCAGTGCAGGATCAGTCACGTGACCAGTACATTATAGCTACGTGATCATTGCATGATCAGCTACGTGATCAGTTCATGATAGCCACGTGATCAGTGCATGATCAGTCACGTGACCAGTGTATGATCAGACACGTGATCAGTGCATGATCAGCCACATGATCAGTGCATGATCAATTACGTGATCAGTGCATGATCAGTTACGTGACCAGTACATGTTAGCTAAGTGATCATTGCATGATCAGCCACGTGAGCCAAGCATGATAGCCACGAGACCAGTGCATGAACAGTCACGGGATCAGTGCATGTCAGTCACGTGAACAGTGCATGATAAGTCACCTGATCAGTGCATGATCAATTACGTGATCAGTGCATGATCAGTCACGTGACCAGTACATGGTAGCTATGTGATCATTGCATGAACAGCCACGTGATCAGTGCATGATACCAGTTGATCAGTGCATGATAGTCACGTGATCAGTGCATGATCAGTCACGTGATACGTGTGTGATCAGCCACGTGATCAGTGCATGATATCAGTGCATGATAGCCACGTGATCAGTGCATGATAGCCACGTGATGTGTGCATGATCACTTACGTGAGCAGAGTATGATCAGCCACGTGATCACTTCATGATTAGTCAAATGATCTGTACACGATCAGTCACGTGATACGTTGTGGTCAGCCACGTGATCAGTGCATGATAGCCACGTGATCAGTGCAGGATAGCCACATGATCACTTCATGATTAGTCAAATGATCTGTACATGATCAGTCACGTGATACGTGTGTGATTGGCCACGTGATCAGTGCGTGATGAGCCACGTGATCAGTGCATTATCAACCACGTGATCACTGCATGACCAGGCACGTGATCAGTGTATGATCAGCCACGTGATCAGTGCATGATAGCCACGTGATCACTTCATGATTAGTCAAATGATCTGTACATGATCAGTCACGTGATACGTGTGTGATTGGCCACGTGATCAGTGCGTGATGAGCCCACTTGATCAGTGCATGATAGCCTCGTGATCACTGCATGACCAGGCACGTGATCAGTGTATGATCAGCCACGTGATCAGTGCATGATAGCCACGTGATCAGTGCATGATCAGTCACGAGATACGTGTGTGATCAGCCACGTGATCAGTGCATGATATCCACGTTATCAGTGCAGGATAGCCACGTGTTCACTTCATGATTAGTCAAATGAACTGTACATGATCAGTCACGTGATACGTGTGTGATCGGCCACGTGATCAGTGCGTGATGAGCCACGTGATCAGTGCATGACCAGGCACGTGATCAGTGCATGAAATCGAAGTGATCAGTGCAGGATAGTCACGTGATAAGTGCATGACAGTCACGTGATGAGTGCATGATCAGTTTCGGGAGCAGAGTATGATCAGCCACTTGATCAGTGCATGATAGCCACGTGATCACTGCATGATCTGTCACATGATCAGTGTATGATCATCCACGTGATCAGTACATGGGCAGTCATGTGATCAGTGCATGATATACGTGATCAGTGCATGATCATTCTCGTGATCAGTGCATGATAGCCACGTGATCAGTGCATGATCAGTCACCTGATTGGTGTATGATCAGTTACGTTACCGGTACATGGTAGCTACATGATCATTGCATGATAAGCCACGTGAGTAGTGCATGATAGCCAAGTGATCAGTGCATGATCAGTCACGTGATCAGTGCATGTTCAGTCATGTGACCAGTACTTGGTAGCTGCCTGATCATTGCATGATCAGCCACGTGAGCAGTGCATGATAGCCACGTGATCAGTGCATGATCAGTCACGTGATCAGTGCATGACCAGGCACGTGATCAGTGTATGACCAGCCAAGTGATCAGTGCATGATAGTCACGTGATAAGTGCATGATCAGTCACGTGATGAGTGCATGATCAGTCACGTGATCAGTGCATGATCAGCCACATGATCAGTGCATGATCAATTACATGATCAGTGCATGATCAGTCACGTGACTAGTACATGGGAGCTACGTGATCATTGCATGATCAGCCACGTGAGCCGTGCATGATAGCCACGAGATCAGTGCAGGATCAGTCACGTAATCAGTGCATGATAAGTCACGTGAACAGTGCATGATAAGTCACCTGTTCAGTGCATGATCAATTACGTGATCAGTGCATGATCACTCACGTGACCAGTACATGGTAGCTACGTGATCATTGCATGATCAGCCACGTGAGCAGTGCATGATAGCCACGTGATCAGTGCATGATCAGTTTCGGAAGCAGAGTATGATCAGCCATTTTATCAGTGCATGATAGCCTCGTGATCACTGCATGATCTGTCACATGATCAGTGTATGATCATCCACGTGATCAGTGCATGATCAGTCACGTGATACGTGTGTGATCAGCCACGTGATCCGTGCATGATCAGTCATGTGACCAGTACATGGTAGCTGCGTGATCATTGCATGACCAGCCACGTGAGTAGTGCATGATCGCCACGTGATCAGTGCATGATCAGCCACGTGATCAGTGCATGATGAGTCACGTGATCAGTGCATGATCAGCCACGTGATCAGTGCATGATCAATTACATGAGCAGTGCATGATCAGTCACGTGACCAGTACATGGTAGCTATGTGATCATTGCATGATCAGCCACGTGATCAGTGCATGATAGCCACGTGATCAGTGCATGATCAGTCACGTGATATGTGTTTGATCAGCCACGTGATCAGTGCATGATACCCACGTGATCATTGCATGATAGCCACGTGATCACTTCATGAGTAGTCACGTGATCTGTGCATGACCAGGCACGTGATCAGTGTATGATCAGCCACATTATCAGTGTATGGTAGCAAACATGATCAGCGCATGATCAGTCACGTGATCAGTGCATGATCAATTACGTGATCAGTGCATGATCAGTCACCGTGAACAGTACATGGTAGCTATGTGATCATTGTATTATCATCCACTTTAGCAGTGCATGAGAGCCAGGTGATCAGTGCATGATCAGTCGCGTGATGAGGGCACGATCAGTCACGTGATCAGTGCATGATCAATTACGTTACCATTGCATGATCAGTCACGTGACCAGTACATGTTAGCTACGTGATCATTGCAGGATCAGCCACGTGAGCAGTGCATGATAGACACGTGATCAGTGCATGATCAGCTACATGAGCAGAGTATGATCAGCCACGTGATCAGTGCATGTTCAGACACGTGGACAGTGTATGATCAGCCACGTGATCAGAGCATGATACCTACGTGATCAGTTCATGATTAGTCACGTGATCTGTGCATGACAGGAACGTAATCAGTGCATGAAATCCACGTGATCAGTGAATTATAGCCACGTGATCAGCATGATTAGTCACGTGATCAGTGCATGATGAGCCACGTGATCAGTGCAGGATCCACTACGTGATCAGTGCATGATCAGTCACGTGAGCAGTACATGGTTGCTACATGATCATAGCATGATCAGCCACGTGAGAAGTGCATGATAGCCACGTAATCAGTGCATGATAGCCACGTGATCAGTGCAGGATAGCCACGTGATCACTTCATGATTAGTCACGTGATCTGTACATGATCAGTCACGTGACACCTGTGTGATCAGCCATGTGATCAGTGCATGCTGATCCATGTGATCAGTGCAGGATCAATTACATGATCAGTGCATGATCACTCAAGTGACCAGTACATGGTAGTTACGTGATCATTGCATGATCAGCCACGTGATCAGAGCATGATAGCCACGTGATCAGTGCATGATAGTCACGTGATCAGTGCATGATCAGTCACCTGATACATGTGTGATCAGCCACGTAATCAGTGCATGATATCAGTGCATGATAGCCACGTGATCAGTGCATGAGAGCCACGTGATCAGTGCATGATCAGTCACGTGATACATGTGTGATCAGTCATGTGACCAGTACATGGTTGCTACATGATCATTGCATGATCAGCCACGTGAGCAGTGCATGATAACCACGTGATCAGTACATGATCAGTCACGTGATCAGTACATTATCAGTCACGTGAACAGTGCATGATCATTTACGTGCTCTGTGCATGATGAGTCACGTGACCAGTACATGGTTGCTACATGATCATTGCATGATCAGCCACGTGAGCAGTGCATGATAGCCACGTGATCAGTGCATGATCAGCCACGTGATCGGTGCATGATCAGTCATGTGATCAGTGCATGATCAGCCACGTGATCATGCATGACCTGGCACGTGATCAGCGTATGACCAGCCAAGTGATCAGTGCATGATAGCCACGTGATCAGTGCATGATCAGTCACGTGATCAGTGCATGATCAGTCACGTGATCAGTGCATGATCAGTCACGTGATCAGTGTATGATCAGCCACGTTATCAGTGCATGATCAGCCACATGATCAGTGCATGATCAATTACGTGATCATTGCCTGATCAGCCACGTGAGCCGTGCATGATAGCCACGAGGTCAGTGCATGATCAGTCACGTGATCAGTGCATGATCACTCACGTGAATAGTGCAAGATAAGTCACCTGATCAGTGCATGATTAATTCCATGATCAGTGCATGATCACTCACGTGACCAGTACATGGTAGCTACGTGATCATTGCATGATAGCCACGTGATCAGTGCATGATCAGTTTCGGGAGCAGATTATGATCAGCCACTTTATCAGTGCATGTTAGCCCCGTGATCACTGCATGAACTCTCATATTATCAGTGTATGATCATCCACGTGGTCAGTGCATGGGCAGTCACCTGATGGTTGTATGATCAGTCATGTGTCCGCTTCATGTTAGCTACATGATCATTGCATGATCAACCACGTGAGTAGTACATGATAGCCACGTGATCAGTGCATGATCAGTCATGTGATCAGTGCATGAAGAGTCATGTGACCAGTACATGGTAGCTGCGTGATCATTGCATGATCAGCCACATGAGCAGTGCATGATAGCCACGTGATCAGTGCATGATCAGCCACGTGATCAGTGCATGATCAGTCACGGGATCAGTGCATGATCAGCCACGCGATCAGTGCATGGGCAGTCATGTGATCAGTGCATGACATAGACGTGATCAGTGCATGATCAGTCTCGTGATCAGTGTATGATCAAACCCGTGATCAGTGCACGATAGCCAGGTAATGAAAGCATGATAGCCAGATGATCAGTGCATTGTCAGTACGTGATCAGTGTATGATCAGCCAAGTAATCAGTGCATGAGAGCAAACTGATCAGTTCATGATCATCACGTGATCAGTGCATGATCAATTACGTGA
Organism: Bos taurus; assembly: GCF_002263795.3. NCBI lineage: Eukaryota > Metazoa > Chordata > Mammalia > Artiodactyla > Bovidae > Bos > Bos taurus. The sequence continues at coordinate 9,414 of NW_020190659.1, forward strand.
TCAGTGCATGATCAGTCATGTGACCAGTACATGGTAGCTGTGTGATCATTGAATGATCAGCCACGTAAGCAGTGCATGATAGCCACGTGATCAGTGCATGATCAGCCACGTGATCAGTGCATGATCAGTCACGTGATCAGTTCATGATCAGTCATGTGACCAGTACATGGTAGCTGCGTGATTATTGCATGATCAGCCACATGAGCATTGCATGATAGCCAGGTGATCAGTGCATGATCAGCCGCGTGATCAGTACAAGATCAGTCACGTGATCAGTGCATGATAAACCAGGTGATCAGTGCATGATCAATTACGTGATAAGTGCATGGTCAGTCACGTGACCAGTACATGGTAGCTTCGTGATCATTGCATGATCAGACACGTGAGCCGTGCATGATAGCCACGAGATCAGTGCATGATCAGTCACGTGATCAGTGCATGTTCAGTCACGTGAACAGTGCATGATCAATTATGTGATCAGTGCATGATCACTCACGTGACCAGTATATGTTAGCTACGTGATCATTTCATGATCAGCCACGTGAGCAGTGCATGGTAGCCACGTGATCAATGCATGATCAGTTTCGGGAGCAGAGTATGATCAGCCACTTGATCTGTGCATGATAGCCACGTGATCACTGCATGATCTGTCACATGATCAGTGTATGATCATCCATGTGATCATTGCATGGGCAGTCATGTGATCAGTGAATGATATAGACGTGGTCAGTGCATGATCAGTTACGTGACAGGTGTGTGACCAGCTACGTGAACAGTGCATGTTCAGCCACGTGATCAGTGCCTGATAGCCACGTGATCAGTGCAAAATCAGTTACATGAGCAGTGTATGATCAGCCACGTGATCAGTGCATGATCAGTCACGTGATACGTGTGTGATCAGCCACATGATCAGTGCATGATATCCACGTGATCATTGCATGATAGCCACGTGATCACTTCATGAGTAGTCACGTGATCTGTGCATGACTAGGCACGTGATCAGTGTATGATCAGCCACATGATCAGTGTATGATAGCAAACATGATCAGCACATGATCAGTCACGTGATCAGTGCATGATCAGTCAGGTGATCAGTGTATGATAAGCCACGTGATCACTGCATGATCAATTACGTGATCAGTGCATGATCAGTCACGTGACCAGTACATGGTAGCTATGTGAACATTGTATGATCATCCACGTTAGCAGTGCATCAGAGCCACGTGATCAGTGCATGATCAGTCACGTGATCAGTGCATGATCAGTCACGTGAACAGTGCATGATAAATTACGTGATCAGTGCATGATCAGTCACGTGACCAGTACATGGTAGCTACGTGAGCATTGCATGATCGGCCACGTGAGCAGTGCATGATAGCCACGTGATCAGTGCATGATGAATTTCGGGAGCATAGTATGATCAGCCACTTGATCTGTGCATGTTAGCCCCGTGATCACTGCATGATCAGTCATATTATCAGTGTATGATCATCCACGTGGTCAGTGCATGGGCAGTCACCTGATGGGTGTATGATCAGTCACGTGTCCGGTTCATGGTAGCTACATGATCATTGCATGATCAACCACGTGAGTAGTACATGATAGCCACGTGATAAGTGCATGATGTGTCACGTGATCAGTGCATGAAGAGTCATGTGCCCAGTACATGGTAGCTGCGTGAGCATTGCATGATCAGCCACATGAGCAGTGCATGATAGCCACGTGATCAGTGCATGATCAGCCACGTGATCAGTGCATGATCAGTCACGGGATCAGTTCATGATCAGCCACGCGATCAGTGCATGGGCAGTCATGTGATCAGTGCATGACATAGACGTGATCAGTGCATGATCAGTCTCGTGATCAGTGTATGATCAACCTCGTGATCAGTGCACGATAGCCAGGTAATGAAAGCATGATAGCCAGATGATCAGTGCATTATCAGTCACGTGATCAGTGTATGATCAGCCAAGTAATCAGTGCATGAGAGCCAACTGATCATTGCATGATCAGTCACGTGATCAGTGCATGATCAATTACGTGATCAGTGCATGATCAGTCATGTGACCAGTACATGGTAGCTGCGTGATCATTGCATGAACAGCCTCGTGAGCAGTGCATGATAGCCAGGTGATCAGTGCATGATCAGCCACGTGATCAGTGCATGATCAGTCACGTGATCAGTGCATGATAAGTCATGTGACCAGTACATGGTAGCTGCGTGATCATTGCATGATCAGTCACGTGAGTAGTGCATGATAGCCACGTGATCAGTTCATGATCAGCCACGTGATCAGTGCATGATGAGCCACGTGATAAGTGCAGGATCAATTACGTGATCAGTGCATGATCAGTCACGTGACCAGTACATGGTTGCTACCTAATCATTGCATGATCAGCCACGTGAGCAGAGCATGATAACCACGTGATCAGTGCATGATCAGTCACGTGGCCAGTATATGGTAGCTAAGTGACCATTGCATGACCAGCCACGTGAGCAGTGCATGATAGCCACGTGATGTGTGCATGATCAGTTACGTGAGCAGAGTATGATCAGCCAAGTGATCAGTGCATGAGTGCCAAGTGATCAGTGCATGATCAGTCACGTGACAGGTGTGTGATCAGCCACGTGAACAGTGCATGTTCAGCCACGTGATAAGTGCATGATAGCCATGTGATCAGTGCATGATCAGTTACGTGAGCAGTGTATGATCAGCCACGTGATCAGTGCATGGTCAGACACGTGAACAGTGTATGATCAGCCATGTGATCAGTGCATGATATCCAAGTGATCAGTGCATGATCAATCAGGTGATCAGTGCATGATCAGTCATGTGACCAGTACATGGTAGCTGCGTGATCATTGCATGATCAGCCACATGAGCAGTGCATGATAGCCACGTGATCAGTGCATGATAAGCCACGTGATCAGTGCATGATCAGTCATGGGATCAGTGCATGATCAGCCACACGATCAGTGCATGGGCATTCATGTGATCAGTGCATGACATAGACGTGATCACTGCATGATCAGTCTCGTGATCAGTGTGTGATCAACCGCATGATCAGTGCACGATAGCCAGGTAATGAAAGCATGATAGCCAGATGATCAGTGCATTATCAGTCACGTGATCAGTGTATGATCAGCCAAGTAATGAGTGCATGAGAGCCAACGGATCATTGCATGATCAGTCACGTGATCAGTGCATGATCAATTACGTGATAAGTGCATGATCAGTCATGTGACCAGTACATGGTAGCTGCGTGATCATTGCATGATCAGCCACGTGAGCAGTGCCTGATAGCCAGGTGATCAGTGCATGATAAGCCACGTGATCAGTGCATGATCAGTCACGTGATCAGTGCATGATCAGTCCCGTGATCAGGACATGGTAGCTACGTGATCATTGCATGATCAGCCACGTGAGACGTGCATGATAGCCACGAGATCAGTGCATGATAGCCACGTGATCAGTGCAGGATAGCCACGTGATCACTTCATGATTAGTCACGTGATCTGTACATGATCAGTCACGTGACACCTGTGTGATCAGCCATGTGATCAGTGCATGCTGATCCATGTGATCAGTGCAGGATCAATTACATGATCAGTGCATGATCACTCAAGTGACCAGTACATGGTAGTTACGTGATCATTGCATGATCAGCCACGTGATCAGAGCATGATAGCCACGTGATCAGTGCATGATAGTCACGTGATCAGTGCATGATCAGTCACCTGATACATGTGTGATCAGCCACGTAATCAGTGCATGATATCAGTGCATGATAGCCACGTGATCAGTGCATGAGAGCCACGTGATCAGTGCATGATCAGTCACGTGATACATGTGTGATCAGTCATGTGACCAGTACATGGTTGCTACATGATCATTGCATGATCAGCCACGTGAGCAGTGCATGATAACCACGTGATCAGTACATGATCAGTCACGTGATCAGTACATTATCAGTCACGTGAACAGTGCATGATCATTTACGTGCTCTGTGCATGATGAGTCACGTGACCAGTACATGGTTGCTACATGATCATTGCATGATCAGCCACGTGAGCAGTGCATGATAGCCACGTGATCAGTGCATGATCAGCCACGTGATCGGTGCATGATCAGTCATGTGATCAGTGCATGATCAGCCACGTGATCATGCATGACCTGGCACGTGATCAGCGTATGACCAGCCAAGTGATCAGTGCATGATAGCCACGTGATCAGTGCATGATCAGTCACGTGATCAGTGCATGATCAGTCACGTGATCAGTGCATGATCAGTCACGTGATCAGTGTATGATCAGCCACGTTATCAGTGCATGATCAGCCACATGATCAGTGCATGATCAATTACGTGATCATTGCCTGATCAGCCACGTGAGCCGTGCATGATAGCCACGAGGTCAGTGCATGATCAGTCACGTGATCAGTGCATGATCACTCACGTGAATAGTGCAAGATAAGTCACCTGATCAGTGCATGATTAATTCCATGATCAGTGCATGATCACTCACGTGACCAGTACATGGTAGCTACGTGATCATTGCATGATAGCCACGTGATCAGTGCATGATCAGTTTCGGGAGCAGATTATGATCAGCCACTTTATCAGTGCATGTTAGCCCCGTGATCACTGCATGAACTCTCATATTATCAGTGTATGATCATCCACGTGGTCAGTGCATGGGCAGTCACCTGATGGTTGTATGATCAGTCATGTGTCCGCTTCATGTTAGCTACATGATCATTGCATGATCAACCACGTGAGTAGTACATGATAGCCACGTGATCAGTGCATGATCAGTCATGTGATCAGTGCATGAAGAGTCATGTGACCAGTACATGGTAGCTGCGTGATCATTGCATGATCAGCCACATGAGCAGTGCATGATAGCCACGTGATCAGTGCATGATCAGCCACGTGATCAGTGCATGATCAGTCACGGGATCAGTGCATGATCAGCCACGCGATCAGTGCATGGGCAGTCATGTGATCAGTGCATGACATAGACGTGATCAGTGCATGATCAGTCTCGTGATCAGTGTATGATCAAACCCGTGATCAGTGCACGATAGCCAGGTAATGAAAGCATGATAGCCAGATGATCAGTGCATTGTCAGTACGTGATCAGTGTATGATCAGCCAAGTAATCAGTGCATGAGAGCAAACTGATCAGTTCATGATCATCACGTGATCAGTGCATGATCAATTACGTGATCAGTGCATGATCAGTCATGTGACCAGTACATGGTAGCTGTGTGATCATTGAATGATCAGCCACGTAAGCAGTGCATGATAGCCACGTGATCAGTGCATGATCAGCCACGTGATCAGTGCATGATCAGTCACGTGATCAGTTCATGATCAGTCATGTGACCAGTACATGGTAGCTGCGTGATTATTGCATGATCAGCCACATGAGCATTGCATGATAGCCAGGTGATCAGTGCATGATCAGCCGCGTGATCAGTACAAGATCAGTCACGTGATCAGTGCATGATAAACCAGCTGATCAGTTCATGATCAATTACGTGATAAGTGCATGGTCAGTCACGTGACCAGTACATGGTAGCTTCGTGATCATTGCATGATCAGACACGTGAGCCGTGCATGATAGCCACGAGATCAGTGCATGATCAGTCACGTGATCAGTGCATGTTCAGTCACGTGAACAGTGCATGATCAATTATGTGATCAGTGCATGATCACTCACGTGACCAGTATATGTTAGCTACGTGATCATTTCATGATCAGCCACGTGAGCAGTGCATGGTAGCCACGTGATCAATGCATGATCAGTTTCGGGAGCAGAGTATGATCAGCCACTTGATCTGTGCATGATAGCCACGTGATCACTGCATGATCTGTCACATGATCAGTGTATGATCATCCATGTGATCATTGCATGGGCAGTCATGTGATCAGTGAATGATATAGACGTGGTCAGTGCATGATCAGTTACGTGACAGGTGTGTGACCAGCTACGTGAACAGTGCATGTTCAGCCACGTGATCAGTGCCTGATAGCCACGTGATCCGTGCAAAATCAGTTACATGAGCAGTGTATGATCAGCCACGTGATCAGTGCATGATCAGTCACGTGATACGTGTGTGATCAGCCACATGATCAGTGCATGATATCCACGTGATCATTGCATGATAGCCACGTGATCACTTCATGAGTAGTCACGTGATCTGTGCATGACTAGGCACGTGATCAGTGTATGATCAGCCACATGATCAGTGTATGATAGCAAACATGATCAGCACATGATCAGTCACGTGATCAGTGCATGATCAGTCAGGTGATCAGTGTATGATAAGCCACGTGATCACTGCATGATCAATTACGTGATCAGTGCATGATCAGTCACGTGACCAGTACATGGTAGCTATGTGAACATTGTATGATCATCCACGTTAGCAGTGCATCAGAGCCACGTGATCAGTGCATGATCAGTCACGTGATCAGTGCATGATCAGTCACGTGAACAGTGCATGATAAATTACGTGATCAGTGCATGATCAGTCATGTGACCAGTACATGGTAGCTGCGTGATCATTGCATGATCAGCCTCGTGAGCAGTGCATGATAGCCAGGTGATCAGTGCATGATCAGCCACGTGATCAGTGCATGATCAGTCACGTGATCAGTGCATGATCAGTCACGTGACCAGTACATGGTTGCTACCTAATCATTGCATGACCAGCCACGTGAGCAGAGCATGATAGCCACGTGATCAGTGCATGATCAGTCACGTGGCCAGTATATGGTAGCTAAGTGACCATTGCATGACCAGCCACGTGAGCAGTGCATGATAGCCACGTGATGTGTGCATGATCAGTTACGTGAGCAGAGTATGATCAGCCAAGTGATCAGTGCATGAGTGCCAAGTGATCAGTGCATGATCAGTCACGTGACAGGTGTGTGATCAGCCACGTGAACAGTGCATGTTCAGCCACGTGATCAGTGCATGATAGCCATGTGATCAGTGCATGATCAGTTACGTGAGCAGTGTATGATCAGCCACGTGATCAGTGCATGGTCAGACACGTGAACAGTGTATGATCAGCCATGTGATCAGTGCATGATATCCAAGTGATCAGTGCATGATCAATCAGGTGATCAGTGCATGATCAGTCATGTGACCAGTACATGGTAGCTGCGTGATCATTGCATGATCAGCCACATGAGCAGTGCATGATAGCCACGTGATCAGTGCATGATAAGCCACGTGATCAGTGCATGATCAGTCATGGGATCAGTGCATGATCAGCCACACGATCAGTGCATGGGCATTCATGTGATCAGTGCATGACATAGACGTGATCACTGCATGATCAGTCTCGTGATCAGTGTGTGATCAACCGCATGATCAGTGCACGATAGCCAGGTAATGAAAGCATGATAGCCAGATGATCAGTGCATTATCAGTCACGTGATCAGTGTATGATCAGCCAAGTAATGAGTGCATGAGAGCCAACTGATCATTGCATGATCAGTCACGTGATCAGTGCATGATCAATTACGTGATAAGTGCATGATCAGTCATGTGACCAGTACATGGTAGCTGCGTGATCATTGCATGATCAGCCACGTGAGCAGTGCCTGATAGCCAGGTGATCAGTGCATGATAAGCCACGTGATCAGTGCATGATCAGTCACATGATCAGTGCATGATCAGTCACGTGATCAGGACATGGTAGCTACGTGATCATTGCATGATCAGCCACGTGAGCCGTGCATGATAGCCACGAGATCAGTGCATGATAGCCACGTGATCAGTGCATGATCAGTCACGTGAGCAGTACATGGGAGCTACGTGATCATTGCCTGATCAACCACGTGAGCCCTGCATGATAGCCACGAGAACAGTGCATGATCAGTCACCTGATCAGTGCATGATCAATTACGTGATCAGTGCATGATCACTCACGTGACCAGTACATGGTAGCTATGTGATCATCGCATGATCAGCCACGTGAGCAGTGCATGATAGCCACGTGATCAGTGCATTGTCAGTTTCGGGAGCAGAGTATGATCAGCCACTTGATCAGTGCATGATAGTCACGTGATCACTGCATGATGTGTCACATGATCAGTGTATGATCATCCACGTGTTCAGTGCATGGGCAGTCATGTGATCAGTGCATGATATAGATGTGATCAGTGCATGATCAGTCTCGTGATCAGTGTATGATCAACCACGTGATCAGTGCATGATAGCCAGGTAATGAGTGCATGATAGCCAGATGATCAGTGCATTATCAGTCACGTGATCAGTGTATGATCAGCCAAGTAATCAGTGCATGAGAGCCAACTGATAAGTGCATGACCAGTCACATGATCAGTGCATGGTCAGTCACGTGATCAGTGCATGATCAGTCACGTGATCAGTGTATGATCAGCCACGGGATCAGTGCATGATCAGCCACATGATCAGTGCATGATCAATTACGTGATCAGTCCATGATCAGTCACGTGACCAGTACATGGGAGCTACGTGATCATTGCCTGATCAGCCACGTGAGCCGTGCATGATAGCCACGAGATCAGTGCATGATCAGTCACGTGATCAGTGCATGTCAGTCACGTGAACAGTGCATGATAAGTCACCTGATCAGTGCATGATCAATTACGTGATCAGTGCATGATCACGCACGTGACCAGTATATGGTAGCTACGTGATCATTGCATGATCAGCCACGTGATCAGTGCATGGTAGCCACGTGATCAGTGCATGATAGCCTCGTGATCAGTGCATGATCAGTCACGAGATACGTGTGTGATCAGCCACGTGATCAGTGCATGTTATCCACGTGATCAGTGCAGGATAGCCACGTGATCACTTCATGATTAGTCAAATGATCTGTACTTGATCAGTCAAGTGATACGTGTGTGATCGGCCACGTGATCAGTGCGTGATGAGCCACGTGATCAGTGCATGATCAGTCACGTGATCAGTGCATGATAGCCACGTGATCAGTGCATGATCAATTACGTGATCAGTGCATGATATCCAAGTGATCAGTGTATGATTAGTCACGTGATCAGTGCATGATCAGTCACGTGATCAGTGCATGATAGCCACGTGATCAGTCATGATCAATTACGTGATCAGTGCATGTTCAGTCACGTCACCAGTGTATGATCAGCCACGTGATCACTTCATGATTAGTCAAATGATCTGTACATGATCAGTCACGTGATACGTGTGTGATTGGCCACGTGATCAGTGCGTGATGAGCCACATGATCAGTGCATGATCAGCCACGTGATCAGTGCATGATATCCAAGTGATCAGTGCATGATCAGTCACGTGATCAGTGCATGATCAGTCACGTGATCAGTGCATGATAGCCACGTGATCAGTGCATGATCAATTACGTGATCAGTGCATGATCAGTCACGTGACCAGTACATGGTAGCTATGTGATCATTGCATGAACAGCCACGTGATCAGTGCATGATAGCTAGGTGATCAGTGCATGATAATCACGTGATCAGTGCATGATCAGTCACGTGATACGTGTGTGATCAGCCACGTGATCAGTGCATGATATCAGTGCATGATAGCCATGTGATCAGTGCATGATAGCCACGTGATGTGTGCATGATCAGTTACGTGAGCAGAGTATGATCAGCCACGTGATCACTTCATGATTAGTCAAATGATCTGTACACGATCAGTCATGTGATACGTTGTGATCAGCCACGTGATCAGTGCGTGATGAGCCACGTGATCAGTGCAGGATCAATTACGTGATCAGTGCAGGATCAGTCACGTGACCAGTACATTATAGCTACGTGATCATTGCATGATCAGCTACGTGATCAGTTCATGATAGCCACGTGATCAGTGCATGATCAGTCACGTGACCAGTGTATGATCAGACACGTGATCAGTGCATGATCAGCCACATGATCAGTGCATGATCAATTACGTGATCAGTGCATGATCAGTTACGTGACCAGTACATGTTAGCTAAGTGATCATTGCATGATCAGCCACCTGAGCCAAGCATGATAGCCACGAGACCAGTGCATGAACAGTCACGGGATCAGTGCATGTCAGTCACGTGAACAGTGCATGATAAGTCACCTGATCAGTGCATGATCAATTACGTGATCAGTGCATGATCAGTCACGTGACCAGTACATGGTAGCTATGTGATCATTGCATGAACAGCCACGTGATCAGTGCATGATACCAGTTGATCAGTGCATGATAGTCACGTGATCAGTGCATGATCAGTCACGTGATACGTGTGTGATCAGCCACGTGATCAGTGCATGATATCAGTGCATGATAGCCACGTGATCAGTGCATGATAGCCACGTGATGTGTGCATGATCACTTACGTGAGCAGAGTATGATCAGCCACGTGATCACTTCATGATTAGTCAAATGATCTGTACACGATCAGTCACGTGATACGTTGTGGTCAGCCACGTGATCAGTGCATGATAGCCACGTGATCAGTGCAGGATAGCCACATGATCACTTCATGATTAGTCAAATGATCTGTACATGATCAGTCACGTGATACGTGTGTGATTGGCCACGTGATCAGTGCGTGATGAGCCACGTGATCAGTGCATTATCAACCACGTGATCACTGCATGACCAGGCACGTGATCAGTGTATGATCAGCCACGTGATCAGTGCATGATAGCCACGTGATCACTTCATGATTAGTCAAATGATCTGTACATGATCAGTCACGTGATACGTGTGTGATTGGCCACGTGATCAGTGCGTGATGAGCCCACTTGATCAGTGCATGATAGCCTCGTGATCACTGCATGACCAGGCACGTGATCAGTGTATGATCAGCCACGTGATCAGTGCATGATAGCCACGTGATCAGTGCATGATCAGTCACGAGATACGTGTGTGATCAGCCACGTGATCAGTGCATGATATCCACGTTATCAGTGCAGGATAGCCACGTGTTCACTTCATGATTAGTCAAATGAACTGTACATGATCAGTCACGTGATACGTGTGTGATCGGCCACGTGATCAGTGCGTGATGAGCCACGTGATCAGTGCATGACCAGGCACGTGATCAGTGCATGAAATCGAAGTGATCAGTGCAGGATAGTCACGTGATAAGTGCATGACAGTCACGTGATGAGTGCATGATCAGTTTCGGGAGCAGAGTATGATCAGCCACTTGATCAGTGCATGATAGCCACGTGATCACTGCATGATCTGTCACATGATCAGTGTATGATCATCCACGTGATCAGTACATGGGCAGTCATGTGATCAGTGCATGATATACGTGATCAGTGCATGATCATTCTCGTGATCAGTGCATGATAGCCACGTGATCAGTGCATGATCAGTCACCTGATTGGTGTATGATCAGTTACGTTACCGGTACATGGTAGCTACATGATCATTGCATGATAAGCCACGTGAGTAGTGCATGATAGCCAAGTGATCAGTGCATGATCAGTCACGTGATCAGTGCATGTTCAGTCATGTGACCAGTACTTGGTAGCTGCCTGATCATTGCATGATCAGCCACGTGAGCAGTGCATGATAGCCACGTGATCAGTGCATGATCAGTCACGTGATCAGTGCATGACCAGGCACGTGATCAGTGTATGACCAGCCAAGTGATCAGTGCATGATAGTCACGTGATAAGTGCATGATCAGTCACGTGATGAGTGCATGATCAGTCACGTGATCAGTGCATGATCAGCCACATGATCAGTGCATGATCAATTACATGATCAGTGCATGATCAGTCACGTGACTAGTACATGGGAGCTACGTGATCATTGCATGATCAGCCACGTGAGCCGTGCATGATAGCCACGAGATCAGTGCAGGATCAGTCACGTAATCAGTGCATGATAAGTCACGTGAACAGTGCATGATAAGTCACCTGTTCAGTGCATGATCAATTACGTGATCAGTGCATGATCACTCACGTGACCAGTACATGGTAGCTACGTGATCATTGCATGATCAGCCACGTGAGCAGTGCATGATAGCCACGTGATCAGTGCATGATCAGTTTCGGAAGCAGAGTATGATCAGCCATTTTATCAGTGCATGATAGCCACGTGATCACTGCATGATCTGTCACATGATCAGTGTATGATCATCCACGTGATCAGTGCATGATCAGTCACGTGATACGTGTGTGATCAGCCACGTGATCCGTGCATGATCAGTCATGTGACCAGTACATGGTAGCTGCGTGATCATTGCATGACCAGCCACGTGAGTAGTGCATGATCGCCACGTGATCAGTGCATGATCAGCCACGTGATCAGTGCATGATGAGTCACGTGATCAGTGCATGATCAGCCACGTGATCAGTGCATGATCAATTACATGAGCAGTGCATGATCAGTCACGTGACCAGTACATGGTAGCTATGTGATCATTGCATGATCAGCCACGTGATCAGTGCATGATAGCCACGTGATCAGTGCATGATCAGTCACGTGATATGTGTTTGATCAGCCACGTGATCAGTGCATGATACCCACGTGATCATTGCATGATAGCCACGTGATCACTTCATGAGTAGTCACGTGATCTGTGCATGACCAGGCACGTGATCAGTGTATGATCAGCCACATTATCAGTGTATGGTAGCAAACATGATCAGCGCATGATCAGTCACGTGATCAGTGCATGATCAATTACGTGATCAGTGCATGATCAGTCACGTGAACAGTACATGGTAGCTATGTGATCATTGTATTATCATCCACTTTAGCAGTGCATGAGAGCCAGGTGATCAGTGCATGATCAGTCTCGTGATGAGGGCACGATCAGTCACGTGATCAGTGCATGATCAATTACGTTACCATTGCATGATCAGTCACGTGACCAGTACATGTTAGCTACGTGATCATTGCAGGATCAGCCACGTGAGCAGTGCATGATAGACACGTGATCAGTGCATGATCAGCTACATGAGCAGAGTATGATCAGCCACGTGATCAGTGCATGTTCAGACACGTGGACAGTGTATGATCAGCCACGTGATCAGAGCATGATACCTACGTGATCAGTTCATGATTAGTCACGTGATCTGTGCATGACAGGAACGTAATCAGTGCATGAAATCCACGTGATCAGTGAATTATAGCCACGTGATCAGCATGATTAGTCACGTGATCAGTGCATGATGAGCCACGTGATCAGTGCAGGATCCACTACGTGATCAGTGCATGATCAGTCACGTGAGCAGTACATGGTTGCTACATGATCATAGCATGATCAGCCACGTGAGAAGTGCATGATAGCCACGTAATCAGTGCATGATAGCCACGTGATCAGTGCAGGATAGCCACGTGATCACTTCATGATTAGTCACGTGATCTGTACATGATCAGTCACGTGACACCTGTGTGATCAGCCATGTGATCAGTGCATGCTGATCCATGTGATCAGTGCAGGATCAATTACATGATCAGTGCATGATCACTCAAGTGACCAGTACATGGTAGTTACGTGATCATTGCATGATCAGCCACGTGATCAGAGCATGATAGCCACGTGATCAGTGCATGATAGTCACGTGATCAGTGCATGATCAGTCACCTGATACATGTGTGATCAGCCACGTAATCAGTGCATGATATCAGTGCATGATAGCCACGTGATCAGTGCATGAGAGCCACGTGATCAGTGCATGATCAGTCACGTGATACATGTGTGATCAGTCATGTGACCAGTACATGGTTGCTACATGATCATTGCATGATCAGCCACGTGAGCAGTGCATGATAACCACGTGATCAGTACATGATCAGTCACGTGATCAGTACATTATCAGTCACGTGAACAGTGCATGATCATTTACGTGCTCTGTGCATGATGAGTCACGTGACCAGTACATGGTTGCTACATGATCATTGCATGATCAGCCACGTGAGCAGTGCATGATAGCCACGTGATCAGTGCATGATCAGCCACGTGATCGGTGCATGATCAGTCATGTGATCAGTGCATGATCAGCCACGTGATCATGCATGACCTGGCACGTGATCAGCGTATGACCAGCCAAGTGATCAGTGCATGATAGCCACGTGATCAGTGCATGATCAGTCACGTGATCAGTGCATGATCAGTCACGTGATCAGTGCATGATCAGTCACGTGATCAGTGTATGATCAGCCACGTTATCAGTGCATGATCAGCCACATGATCAGTGCATGATCAATTACGTGATCATTGCCTGATCAGCCACGTGAGCCGTGCATGATAGCCACGAGGTCAGTGCATGATCAGTCACGTGATCAGTGCATGATCACTCACGTGAATAGTGCAAGATAAGTCACCTGATCAGTGCATGATTAATTCCATGATCAGTGCATGATCACTCACGTGACCAGTACATGGTAGCTACGTGATCATTGCATGATAGCCACGTGATCAGTGCATGATCAGTTTCGGGAGCAGATTATGATCAGCCACTTTATCAGTGCATGTTAGCCCCGTGATCACTGCATGAACTCTCATATTATCAGTGTATGATCATCCACGTGGTCAGTGCATGGGCAGTCACCTGATGGTTGTATGATCAGTCATGTGTCCGCTTCATGTTAGCTACATGATCATTGCATGATCAACCACGTGAGTAGTACATGATAGCCACGTGATCAGTGCATGATCAGTCATGTGATCAGTGCATGAAGAGTCATGTGACCAGTACATGGTAGCTGCGTGATCATTGCATGATCAGCCACATGAGCAGTGCATGATAGCCACGTGATCAGTGCATGATCAGCCACGTGATCAGTGCATGATCAGTCACGGGATCAGTGCATGATCAGCCACGCGATCAGTGCATGGGCAGTCATGTGATCAGTGCATGACATAGACGTGATCAGTGCATGATCAGTCTCGTGATCAGTGTATGATCAAACCCGTGATCAGTGCACGATAGCCAGGTAATGAAAGCATGATAGCCAGATGATCAGTGCATTGTCAGTACGTGATCAGTGTATGATCAGCCAAGTAATCAGTGCATGAGAGCAAACTGATCAGTTCATGATCATCACGTGATCAGTGCATGATCAATTACGTGATCAGTGCATGATCAGTCATGTGACCAGTACATGGTAGCTGTGTGATCATTGAATGATCAGCCACGTAAGCAGTGCATGATAGCCACGTGATCAGTGCATGATCAGCCACGTGATCAGTGCATGATCAGTCACGTGATCAGTTCATGATCAGTCATGTGACCAGTACATGGTAGCTGCGTGATTATTGCATGATCAGCCACATGAGCATTGCATGATAGCCAGGTGATCAGTGCATGATCAGCCGCGTGATCAGTACAAGATCAGTCACGTGATCAGTGCATGATAAACCAGGTGATCAGTGCATGATCAATTACGTGATAAGTGCATGGTCAGTCACGTGACCAGTACATGGTAGCTTCGTGATCATTGCATGATCAGACACGTGAGCCGTGCATGATAGCCACGAGATCAGTGCATGATCAGTCACGTGATCAGTGCATGTTCAGTCACGTGAACAGTGCATGATCAATTATGTGATCAGTGCATGATCACTCACGTGACCAGTATATGTTAGCTACGTGATCATTTCATGATCAGCCACGTGAGCAGTGCATGGTAGCCACGTGATCAATGCATGATCAGTTTCGGGAGCAGAGTATGATCAGCCACTTGATCTGTGCATGATAGCCACGTGATCACTGCATGATCTGTCACATGATCAGTGTATGATCATCCATGTGATCATTGCATGGGCAGTCATGTGATCAGTGAATGATATAGACGTGGTCAGTGCATGATCAGTTACGTGACAGGTGTGTGACCAGCTACGTGAACAGTGCATGTTCAGCCACGTGATCAGTGCCTGATAGCCACGTGATCAGTGCAAAATCAGTTACATGAGCAGTGTATGATCAGCCACGTGATCAGTGCATGATCAGTCACGTGATACGTGTGTGATCAGCCACATGATCAGTGCATGATATCCACGTGATCATTGCATGATAGCCACGTGATCACTTCATGAGTAGTCACGTGATCTGTGCATGACTAGGCACGTGATCAGTGTATGATCAGCCACATGATCAGTGTATGATAGCAAACATGATCAGCACATGATCAGTCACGTGATCAGTGCATGATCAGTCAGGTGATCAGTGTATGATAAGCCACGTGATCACTGCATGATCAATTACGTGATCAGTGCATGATCAGTCACGTGACCAGTACATGGTAGCTATGTGAACATTGTATGATCATCCACGTTAGCAGTGCATCAGAGCCACGTGATCAGTGCATGATCAGTCACGTGATCAGTGCATGATCAGTCACGTGAACAGTGCATGATAAATTACGTGATCAGTGCATGATCAGTCACGTGACCAGTACATGGTAGCTACGTGAGCATTGCATGATCGGCCACGTGAGCAGTGCATGATAGCCACGTGATCAGTGCATGATGAATTTCGGGAGCATAGTATGATCAGCCACTTGATCTGTGCATGTTAGCCCCGTGATCACTGCATGATCAGTCATATTATCAGTGTATGATCATCCACGTGGTCAGTGCATGGGCAGTCACCTGATGGGTGTATGATCAGTCACGTGTCCGGTTCATGGTAGCTACATGATCATTGCATGATCAACCACGTGAGTAGTACATGATAGCCACGTGATAAGTGCATGATGTGTCACGTGATCAGTGCATGAAGAGTCATGTGCCCAGTACATGGTAGCTGCGTGAGCATTGCATGATCAGCCACATGAGCAGTGCATGATAGCCACGTGATCAGTGCATGATCAGCCACGTGATCAGTGCATGATCAGTCACGGGATCAGTTCATGATCAGCCACGCGATCAGTGCATGGGCAGTCATGTGATCAGTGCATGACATAGACGTGATCAGTGCATGATCAGTCTCGTGATCAGTGTATGATCAACCTCGTGATCAGTGCACGATAGCCAGGTAATGAAAGCATGATAGCCAGATGATCAGTGCATTATCAGTCACGTGATCAGTGTATGATCAGCCAAGTAATCAGTGCATGAGAGCCAACTGATCATTGCATGATCAGTCACGTGATCAGTGCATGATCAATTACGTGATCAGTGCATGATCAGTCATGTGACCAGTACATGGTAGCTGCGTGATCATTGCATGAACAGCCTCGTGAGCAGTGCATGATAGCCAGGTGATCAGTGCATGATCAGCCACGTGATCAGTGCATGATCAGTCACGTGATCAGTGCATGATAAGTCATGTGACCAGTACATGGTAGCTGCGTGATCATTGCATGATCAGTCACGTGAGTAGTGCATGATAGCCACGTGATCAGTTCATGATCAGCCACGTGATCAGTGCATGATGAGCCACGTGATAAGTGCAGGATCAATTACGTGATCAGTGCATGATCAGTCACGTGACCAGTACATGGTTGCTACCTAATCATTGCATGATCAGCCACGTGAGCAGAGCATGATAGCCACGTGATCAGTGCATGATCAGTCACGTGGCCAGTATATGGTAGCTAAGTGACCATTGCATGACCAGCCACGTGAGCAGTGCATGATAGCCACGTGATGTGTGCATGATCAGTTACGTGAGCAGAGTATGATCAGCCAAGTGATCAGTGCATGAGTGCCAAGTGATCAGTGCATGATCAGTCACGTGACAGGTGTGTGATCAGCCACGTGAACAGTGCATGTTCAGCCACGTGATAAGTGCATGATAGCCATGTGATCAGTGCATGATCAGTTACGTGAGCAGTGTATGATCAGCCACGTGATCAGTGCATGGTCAGACACGTGAACAGTGTATGATCAGCCATGTGATCAGTGCATGATATCCAAGTGATCAGTGCATGATCAATCAGGTGATCAGTGCATGATCAGTCATGTGACCAGTACATGGTAGCTGCGTGATCATTGCATGATCAGCCACATGAGCAGTGCATGATAGCCACGTGATCAGTGCATGATAAGCCACGTGATCAGTGCATGATCAGTCATGGGATCAGTGCATGATCAGCCACACGATCAGTGCATGGGCATTCATGTGATCAGTGCATGACATAGACGTGATCACTGCATGATCAGTCTCGTGATCAGTGTGTGATCAACCGCATGATCAGTGCACGATAGCCAGGTAATGAAAGCATGATAGCCAGATGATCAGTGCATTATCAGTCACGTGATCAGTGTATGATCAGCCAAGTAATGAGTGCATGAGAGCCAACGGATCATTGCATGATCAGTCACGTGATCAGTGCATGATCAATTACGTGATAAGTGCATGATCAGTCATGTGACCAGTACATGGTAGCTGCGTGATCATTGCATGATCAGCCACGTGAGCAGTGCCTGATAGCCAGGTGATCAGTGCATGATAAGCCACGTGATCAGTGCATGATCAGTCACGTGATCAGTGCATGATCAGTCCCGTGATCAGGACATGGTAGCTACGTGATCATTGCATGATCAGCCACGTGAGACGTGCATGATAGCCACGAGATCAGTGCATGATAGCCACGTGATCAGTGCATGATCAGTCACGTGAGCAGTACATGGGAGCTACGTGATCATTGCCTGATCAACCACGTGAGCCCTGCATGTTAGCCACGAGAACAGTGCATGATCAGTCACGTGATCAGTGCATGTCAGTCACGTGAACAGTGCATGATAAGTCACCTGATCAGTGCATGATCAATTACGTGATCAGTGCATGATCACTCACGTGACCAGTACATGGTAGCTATGTGATCATCGCATGATCAGCCACGTGAGCAGTGCATGATAGCCACGTGATCAGTGCATTGTCAGTTTCGGGAGCAGAGTATGATCAGCCACTTGATCAGTGCATGATAGTCACGTGATCACTGCATGATGTGTCACATGATCAGTGTATGATCATCCACGTGTTCAGTGCATGGGCAGTCATGTGATCAGTGCATGATATAGATGTGATCAGTGCATGATCAGTCTCGTGATCAGTGTATGATCAACCACGCGATCAGTGCATGATAGCCAGGTAATGAGTGCATGATAGCCAGATGATCAGTGCATTATCAGTCACGTGATCAGTGTATGATCAGCCAAGTAATCAGTGCATGATAGCCAACTGATAAGTGCATGACCAGTCACATGATCAGTGCATGGTCAGTCACGTGATCAGTGCATGATCAGTCACGTGATCAGTGTATGATCAGCCACGGGATCAGTGCATGATCAGCCACATGATCAGTGCATGATCAATTACGTGATCAGTGCATGATCAGTCACGTGAGCAGTACATGGGAGCTACGTGATCATTGCCTGATCAGCCACGTGAGCCGTGCATGATAGCCACGAGATCAGTGCATGATCAGTCACGTGATCAGTGCATGTCAGTCACGTGAACAGTGCATGATAAGTCACCTGATCAGTGCATGATCAATTACGTGATCAGTGCATGATCACGCACGTGACCAGTATATGGTAGCTACGTGATCATTGCATGATCAGCCACGTGATCAGTGCATGGTAGCCACGTGATCAGTGCATGATAGCCACGTGATCAGTGCATGATCAGTCACGAGATACGTGTGTGATCAGCCACGTGATCAGTGCATGTTATCCAAGTGATCAGTGCAGGATAGCCACGTGATCACTTCATGATTAGTCAAATGATCTGTACATGATCAGTCACGTGATACGTGTGTGATCGGCCACGTGATCAGTGCGTGATGAGCCACGTGATCAGTGCATGGTCAGTCACGTGATCAGTGCATGATAGCCACGTGATCAGTGCATGATCAATTACGTGATCAGTGCATGATATCCAAGTGATCAGTGTATGATTAGTCACGTGATCAGTGCATGATCAGTCACGTGATCAGTGCATGATAGCCACGTGATCAGTCATGATCAATTACGTGATCAGTGCATGTTCAGTCACGTCACCAGTGTATGATCAGCCACGTGATCACTTCATGATTAGTCAAATGATCTGTACATGATCAGTCACGTGATACGTGTGTGATTGGCCACGTGATCAGTGCGTGATGAGCCACATGATCAGTGCATGATCAGCCACGTGATCAGTGCATGATATCCAAGTGATCAGTGCATGATCAGTCACGTGATCAGTGCATGATCAGTCACGTGAACAGTGCATGATAGCCACGTGATCAGTGCATGATCAATTACGTGATCAGTGCATGATCAGTCACGTGACCAGTACATGGTAGCTATGTGATCATTGCATGAACAGCCACGTGATCAGTGCCTGATAGCTAGGTGATCAGTGCATGATAATCACGTGATCAGTGCATGATCAGTCACGTGATACGTGTGTGATCAGCCACGTGATCAGTGCATGATATCAGTGCATGATAGCCATGTGATCAGTGCATGATAGCCACGTGATGTGTGCATGATCAGTTACGTGAGCAGAGTATGATCAGCCACGTGATCACTTCATGATTAGTCAAATGATCTGTACACGATCAGTCACGTGATACGTTGTGATCAGCCACGTGATCAGTGCGTGATGAGCCACGTGATCAGTGCAGGATCAATTACGTGATCAGTGCAGGATCAGTCAAGTGACCAGTACATTATAGCTACGTGATCATTGCATGATCAGCTACGTGATCAGTGCATGATAGCCACGTGATCAGTGCATGATCAGTCACGTGACCAGTGTATGATCAGACACGTGATCAGTGCATGATCAGCCACATGATCAGTGCATGATCAATTACGTGATCAGTGCATGATCAGTTACGTGACCAGTACATGTTAGCTAAGTGATCATTGCATGATCAGCCACCTGAGCCAAGCATGATAGCCACGAGACCAGTGCATGAACAGTCACGGGATCAGTGCATGTCAGTCACGTGAACAGTGCATGATAAGTCACCTGATCAGTGCATGATCAATTACGTGATCAGTGCATGATCAGTCACGTGACCAGTACATGGTAGCTATGTGATCATTGCATGAACAGCCACGTGATCAGTGCATGATAGCCAGTTGATCAGTGCATGATAGTCACGTGATCAGTGCATGATCAGTCACGTGATACGTGTGTGATCAGCCACGTGATCAGTGCATGATATCAGTGCATGATAGCCACGTGATCAGTGCATGATAGCCACGTGATGTGTGCATGATCAGTTACGTGAGCAGAGTATGATCAGCCACGTGATCACTTCATGATTAGTCAAATGATCTGTACACGATCAGTCACGTGATACGTTGTGATCAGCCACGTGATCAGTGCATGATAGCCACGTGATCAGTGCATGATCAGTCACGAGATACGTGTGTGATCAGCCACGTGATCAGTGCATGATATCCACGTGATCAGTGCAGTATAACCACATGATCACTTCATGATTAGTCAAATGATCTGTACATGATCAGTCACGTGATACGTGTGTGATTGGCCACGTGATCAGTGCGTGATGAGCCACGTGATCAGTGCATTATCAACCACGTGATCAGTGCATGATATCCACGTGATCAGTGTATGATCAGCCACGTGATCAGTGCATGATAGCCACGTGATCACTTCATGATTAGTCAAATGGTCTGTACATGATCAGTCACGTGATACGTGTGTGATTGGCCACGTGATCAGTGCGTGATGAGCCACTTGATCAGTGCATGATAGTCTCGTGATCACTGCATGACCAGGCACGTGATCAGTGTATGATCAGCCACGTGATCAGTGCATGATAGCCACGTGATCAGTGCATGATCAGTCACGAGATACGTGTGTGATCAGCCACGTGATCAGTGCATGATATCCACGTTATCAGTGCAGGATAGCCACGTGTTCACTTCATGATTAGTCAAATGAACTGTACATGATCAGTCACGTGATACGTGTGTGATCGGCCACGTGATAGGTGCGTGATGAGCCACGTGATCAGTGCATGACCAGGCACGTGATCAGTGCATGAAATCGAAGTGATCAGTGCAGGATAGTCACGTGATAAGTGCATGACAGTCACGTGATGAGTGCATGATCAGTTTCGGGAGCAGAGTATGATCAGCCACTTGATCAGTGCATGATAGCCACGTGATCACTGCATGATCTGTCACATGATCAGTGTATGATCATCCACGTGATCAGTACATGGGCAGTCATGTGATCAGTGCATGATATACGTGATCAGTGCATGATCATTCTCGTGATCAGTGCATGATAGCCACGTGATCAGTGCATGATCAGTCACCTGATTGGTGTATGATCAGTTATGTTACCGGAACATGGTAGCTACATGATCATTGCATGATAAGCCACGTGAGTAGTGCATGATAGCCAAGTGATCAGTGCATGATCAGTCACGTGATCAGTGCATGTTCAGTCATGTGACCAGTACTTGGTAGCTGCCTGATCATTGCATGATCAGCCAGGTGAGCAGTGCATGATAGCCACGTGATCAGTGCATGATCAGCAACGTGATCGGTGCATGATCTGTCATGAGATCAGTGCATCATCAGTCACGTGATCAGTGCATGACCAGGCACGTGATCAGTGTATGACCAGCCAAGTGATCAGTGCATGATAGTCACGTGATAAGTGCATGATCAGTCACGTGATGAGTGCATGATCAGTCACGTGATCAGTGCATGATCAGCCACATGATCAGTGCATGATCAATTACATGATCAGTGCATGATCAGTCACGTGACTAGTACATGGGAGCTACGTGATCATTGCATGATCAGCCACGTGAGCCGTGCATGATAGCCACGAGATCAGTGCAGGATCAGTCACGTAATCAGTGCATGATAAGTCACGTGAACAGTGCATGATAAGTCACCTGTTCAGTGCATGATCAATTACGTGATCAGTGCATGATCACTCACGTGACCAGTACATGGTAGCTACGTGATCATTGCATGATCAGCCACGTGATCAGTGCATGATCAGTTTCGGAAGCAGAGTATGATCAGCCATTTTATCAGTGCATGATAGCCACGTGATCACTGCATGATCTGTCACATGATCAGTGTATGATCATCCACGCGATCAGTGCATGATCAGTCACGTGATACGTGTGTGATCAGCCACGTGATCCGTGCATGATCAGTCATGTGACCAGTACATGGTAGCTGCGTGATCATTGCATGACCAGCCACGTGAGTAGTGCATGATCGCCACGTGATCAGTGCATGATCAGCCACGTGATCAGTGCATGATGAGAAACGTGATCAGTGCATGATCAGCCACGTGATCAGTGCATGATCAATTACATGAGCAGTGCATGATCAGTCACGTGACCAGTACATGGTAGCTATGTGATCATTGCATGATCAGCCACGTGATCAGTGCATGATAGCCACGTGATCAGTGCATGATCAGTCACGTGATATGTGTTTGATCAGCCACGTGATCACTGCATGATGTGTCACATGATCAGTGTATGATCATCCACGTGTTCAGTGCATGGGCAGTCATGTGATCAGTGCATGATATAGATGTGATCAGTGCATGATCAGTCTCGTGATCAGTGTATGATCAACCACGTGATCAGTGCATGATAGCCAGGTAATGAGTGCATGATAGCCAGATGATCAGTGCATTATCAGTCACGTGATCAGTGTATGATCAGCCAAGTAATCAGTGCATGATAGCCAACTGATAAGTGCATGACCAGTCACATGATCAGTGCATGGTCAGTCACGTGATCAGTGCATGATCAGTCACGTGATCAGTGTATGATCAGCCACGGGATCAGTGCATGATCAGCCACATGATCAGTGCATGATCAATTACGTGATCAGTGCATGATCAGTCACGTGAGCAGTACATGGGAGCTACGTGATCATTGCCTGATCAGCCACGTGAGCCGTGCATGATAGCCACGAGATCAGTGCATGATCAGTCACGTGATCAGTGCATGTCAGTCACGTGAACAGTGCATGATAAGTCACCTGATCAGTGCATGATCAATTACGTGATCAGTGCATGATCACGCACGTGACCAGTATATGGTAGCTACGTGATCATTGCATGATCAGCCACGTGATCAGTGCATGGTAGCCACGAGATCAGTGCATGATAGCCACGTGATCAGTGCATGATCAGTCACGAGATACGTGTGTGATCAGCCACGTGATCAGTGCATGTTATCCACGTGATCAGTGCAGGATAGCCACGTGATCACTTCATGATTAGTCAAATGATCTGTACATGATCAGTCACGTGATACGTGTGTGATCGGCCACGTGATCAGTGCGTGATGAGCCACGTGATCAGTGCATGATCAGTCACGTGATCAGTGCATGATAGCCACGTGATCAGTGCATGATCAATTACGTGATCAGTGCATGATATCCAAGTGATCAGTGTATGATTAGTCACGTGATCAGTGCATGAGCAGTCACGTGATCAGTGCATGATAGCCACGTGATCAGTCATGATCAATTACGTGATCAGTGCATGTTCAGTCACGTCACCAGTGTATGATCAGCCACGTGATCAGTGCATGATCAGCCACATGATCAGTGCATGATCAATTACGTGATCAGTGCATGATCAGTTACGTGACCAGTACATGTTAGCTAAGTGATCATTGCATGATCAGCCACCTGAGCCAAGCATGATAGCCACGAGACCAGTGCATGAACAGTCACGGGATCAGTGCATGTCAGTCACGTGAACAGTGCATGATAAGTCACCTGATCAGTGCATGATCAATTACGTGATCAGTGCATGATCAGTCACGTGACCAGTACATGGTAGCTATGTGATCATTGCATGAACAGCCACGTGATCAGTGCATGATAGCCAGTTGATCAGTGCATGATAGTCACGTGATCAGTGCATGATCAGTCACGTCATACGTGTGTGATCAGTCACGTGATCAGTGCATGATATCAGTGCATGATAGCCACGTGATCAGTGCATGATAGCCACGTGATGTGTGCATGATCAGTTACGTGAGCAGAGTATGATCAGCCACGTGATCACTTCATGATTAGTCAAATGATCTGTACACGATCAGTCACGTGATACGTTGTGATCAGCCACGTGATCAGTGCATGATAGCCACGTGATCAGTGCATGATCAGTCACGAGATACGTGTGTGATCAGCCACGTGATCAGTGCATGATATCCACGTGATCAGTGCAGGATAACCACATGATCACTTCATGATTAGTCAAATGATCTGTACATGATCAGTCACGTGATACGTGTGTGATTGGCCACGTGATCAGTGCGTGATGAGCCACGTGATCAGTGCATTATCAACCACGTGATCAGTGCATGATATCCACGTGATCAGTGTATGATCAGCCACGTGATCAGTGCATGATAGCCACGTGATCACTTCATGATTAGTCAAATGGTCTGTACATGATCAGTCACGTGATACGTGTGTGATTGGCCACGTGATCAGTGCGTGATGAGCCACTTGATCAGTGCATGATAGCCTCGTGATCACTGCATGACCAGGCACGTGATCAGTGTATGATCAGCCACGTGATCAGTGCATGATAGCCACGTGATCAGTGCATGATCAGTCACGAGATACGTGTGTGATCAGCCACGTGATCAGTGCATGATATCCACGTTATCAGTGCAGGATAGCCACGTGTTCACTTCATGATTAGTCAAATGAACTGTACATGATCAGTCACGTGATACGTGTGTGATCGGCCACGTGATCAGTGCGTGATGAGCCACGTGATCAGTGCATGACCAGGCACGTGATCAGTGCATGAAATCGAAGTGATCAGTGCAGGATAGTCACGTGATAAGTGCATGACAGTCACGTGATGAGTGCATGATCAGTTTCGGGAGCAGAGTATGATCAGCCACTTGATCAGTGCATGATAGCCACGTGATCACTGCATGATCTGTCACATGATCAGTGTATGATCATCCACGTGATCAGTACATGGGCAGTCATGTGATCAGTGCATGATATACGTGATCAGTGCATGATCATTCTCATGATCAGTGCATGATAGCCACGTGATCAGTGCATGATCAGTCCCCTAATTGGTGTATGATCAGTTATGTTACCGGAACATGGTAGCTACATGATCATTGCATGATAAGCCACGTGAGTAGTGCATGATAGCCAAGTGATCAGTGCATGATCAGTCACGTGATCAGTGCATGTTCAGTCATGTGACCAGTACTTGGTAGCTGCCTGATCATTGCATGATCAGCCACGTGAGCAGTGCATGATAGCTACGTGATCAGTGCATGATCAGCAACGTGATCAGTGCATGATCTGTCATGAGATCAGTGCATCATCAGTCACGTGATCAGTGCATGACCAGGCACGTGATCAGTGTATGACCAGCCAAGTGATCAGTGCATGATAGTCACGTGATAAGTGCATGATCAGTCACGTGATGAGTGCATGATCAGTCACGTGATCAGTGCATGATCAGCCACATGATCAGTGCATGATCAATTACATGATCAGTGCATGATCAGTCACGTGACTAGTACATGGGAGCTACGTGATCATTGCATGATCAGCCACGTGAGCCGTGCATGATAGCCACGAGATCAGTGCAGGATCAGTCACGTAATCAGTGCATGATAAGTCACGTGAACAGTGCATGATAAGTCACCTGTTCAGTGCATGATCAATTACGTGATCAGTGCATGATCACTCACGTGACCAGTACATGGTAGCTACGTGATCATTGCATGATCAGCCACGTGATCAGTGCATGATCAGTTTCGGAAGCAGAGTATGATCAGCCATTTTATCAGTGCATGATAGCCACGTGATCACTGCATGATCTGTCACATGATCAGTGTATGATCATCCACGCGATCAGTGCATGATCAGTCACGTGATACGTGTGTGATCAGCCACGTGATCCGTGCATGATCAGTCATGTGACCAGTACATGGTAGCTGCGTGATCATTGCATGACCAGCCACGTGAGTAGTGCATGATGAGTCACGTGATCAGTGCATGATCAGCCACGTGATCAGTGCATGATGAGTCACGTGATCAGTGCATGATCAGCCACATGATCAGTGCATGATCAATTACATGAGCAGTGCATGATCAGTCACGTGACCAGTACATGGTAGCTATGTGATCATTGCATGATCAGCCACGTGATCAGTGCATGATAGCCACTTGATCAGTGCATGATCAGTCACGTGATATGTGTTTGATCAGCCACGTGATCACTGCATGATGTGTCACATGATCAGTGTATGATCATCCACGTGTTCAGTGCATGGGCAGTCATGTGATCAGTGCATGATATAGATGTGATCAGTGCATGATCAGTCTCGTGATCAGTGTATGATCAACCACGTGATCAGTGCATGATAGCCAGGAAATGAGTGCATGATAGCCAGATGATCAGTGCATTATCAGTCACGTGATCAGTGTATGATCAGCCAAGTAATCAGTGCATGATAGCCAACTGATAAGTGCATGACCAGTCACATGATCAGTGCATGGTCAGTCACGTGATCAGTGCATGATCAGTCACGTGATCAGTGTATGATCAGCCACGGGATCAGTGCATGATCAGCCACATGATCAGTGCATGATCAATTACGTGATCAGTGCATGATCAGTCACGTGAGCAGTACATGGGAGCTACGTGATCATTGCCTGATCAGCCACGTGAGCCGTGCATGATAGCCACGAGATCAGTGCATGATCAGTCACGTGATCAGTGCATGTCAGTCACGTGAACAGTGCATGATAAGTCACCTGATCAGTGCATGATCAATTACGTGATCAGTGCATGATCACGCACGTGACCAGTATATGGTAGCTACGTGATCATTGCATGATCAGCCACGTGATCAGTGCATGGTAGCCACGAGATCAGTGCATGATAGCCACGTGATCAGTGCATGATCAGTCACGAGATACGTGTGTGATCAGCCACGTGATCAGTGCATGTTATCCACGTGATCAGTGCAGGATAGCCACGTGATCACTTCATGATTAGTCAAATGATCTGTACATGATCAGTCACGTGATACGTGTGTGATCGGCCACGTGATCAGTGCGTGATGTGCCACGTGATCAGTGCATGATCAGTCACGTGATCAGTGCATGATAGCCACGTGTTCAGTGCATGATCAATTACGTGATCAGTGCATGATATCCAAGTGATCAGTGTATGATTAGTCACGTGATCAGTGCATGATCAGTCACGTGATCAGTGCATGATAGCCACGTGATCAGTCATGATCAATTACGTGATCAGTGCATGTTCAGTCACGTCACCAGTGTATGATCAGCCACGTGATCACTTCATGATTAGTCAAATGATCTGTACATGATCAGTCACGTGATACGTGTGTGATTGGCCACGTGATCAGTGCGTGATGAGCCACATGATCAGTGCATGATCAGCCACGTGATCAGTGCATGATATCCAAGTGATCAGTGCATGATCAGTCACGTGACCAGTACATGGTAGCTATGTGAACATTGTATGATCATCCACGTTAGCAGTGCATCAGAGCCACGTGATCAGTGCATGATCAGTCACGTGATCAGTGCATGATCAGTCACGTGAACAGTGCATGATCAATTACGTGATCAGTGCATGATCAGTCACGTGACCAGTACATGGTAGCTACGTGAGCATTGCATGATCGGCCACGTGAGCAGTGCATGATAGCCACGTGATCAGTGCATGATGAATTTCGGGAGCATAGTATGATCAGCCACTTGATCTGTGCATGTTAGCCCCGTGATCACTGCATGATCAGTCATATTATCAGTGTATGATCATCCACGTGGTCAGTGCATGGGCAGTCACCTGATGGGTGTATGATCAGTCACGTGTCCGGTTCATGGTAGCTACATGATCATTGCATGATCAACCACGTGAGTAGTACATGATAGCCACGTGATAAGTGCATGATGTGTCACGTGATCAGTGCATGAAGAGTCATGTGCCCAGTACATGGTAGCTGCATGAGCATTGCATGATCAGCCACATGAGCAGTGCATGATAGCCACGTGATCAGTGCATGATCAGCCACGTGATCAGTGCATGATGAGCCACGTGATCAGTGCAGGATCAATTACGTGATCAGTGCATGATCAGTCACGTGACCAGTACATGGTTGCTACCTAATCATTGCATGATCAGCCACGTGAGCAGAGCATGATAGCCACGTGATCAGTGCATGATCAGTCACGTGGCCAGTATATGGTAGCTAAGTGACCATTGCATGACCAGCCACGTGAGCAGTGCATGATAGCCACGTGATGTGTGCATGATCAGTTACGTGAGCAGAGTATGATCAGCCAGTGATCAGTGCATGAGTGCCAAGTGATCAGTGCATGATCAGTCACGTGACAGGTGTGTGATCAGCCACGTGAACAGTGCATGTTCAGCCACGTGATCAGTGCATGATAGCCATGTGATCAGTGCATGATCAGTTACGTGAGCAGTGTATGATCAGCCACGTGATCAGTGCATGGTCAGACACGTGAACAGTGTATGATCAGCCATGTGATCAGTGCATGATATCCAAGTGATCAGTGCATGATCAATCAGGTGATCAGTGCATGATCAGTCATGTGACCAGTACATGGTAGCTGCGTGATCATTGCATGATCAGCCACATGAGCAGTGCATGATAGCCACGTGATCAGTGCATGATAAGCCACGTGATCAGTGCATGATCAGTCATGGATCAGTGCATGATCAGCCACACGATCAGTGCATGGGCATTCATGTGATCAGTGCATGACATAGACGTGATCACTGCATGATCAGTCTCGTGATCAGTGTGTGATCAACCGCATGATCAGTGCACGATAG
The DNA here is from genome assembly GCF_002263795.3 of Bos taurus. Classification (NCBI taxonomy): domain Eukaryota; kingdom Metazoa; phylum Chordata; class Mammalia; order Artiodactyla; family Bovidae; genus Bos; species Bos taurus. The sequence continues at coordinate 39,219 of NW_020190659.1, forward strand.
CCAGGTAATGAAAGCATGATAGCCAGATGATCAGTGCATTATCAGTCACGTGATCAGTGTATGATCAGCCAAGTAATGAGTGCATGAGAGCCAACTGATCATTGCATGATCAGTCACGTGATCAGTGCATGATCAATTACGTGATAAGTGCATGATCAGTCATGTGACCAGTACATGGTAGCTGCGTGATCATTGCATGATCAGCCACGTGAGCAGTGCCTGATAGCCAGGTGATCAGTGCATGATAAGCCACGTGATCAGTGCATGATCAGTCACATGATCAGTGCATGATCAGTCACGTGATCAGGACATGGTAGCTACGTGATCATTGCATGATCAGCCACGTGAGCCGTGCATGATAGCCACTGTGATCAGTGCATGATCAGTCACGTGAGCAGTACATGGGAGCTACGAGCTGATTAATGCCAGCTGGAGCATCATCTGGCTAGTCATGTGCACTCATTTAACCTGGCTATCATGCACTTGAATTCAGTCGATAGCCGTGGTTTGTTGGTTATCCATTACAACTGATCCGGAGACTGATCGATGCACTGAATCAAATCTATATCATGCACTGATCACATGAAGCTGCCCTATGCCACATCGAACAGTGATGATCATACAGACGGATTCATGTTTGTGCACACTGCTCATGCCAGTGATTCACGTGACTATCATGCACTGATCAAAGTGGCTGATTCATAACTTCTGGCCTCGAACCGGAGAAACTGACATGCACCTGGATCACGTTTTTGCGCATCTAGGCACTGCTCACTCGGGCTGATATTAGCGTGCGATTCGAAATGATCACATCAGCCTACATCGTACTGGTCCGTGAGTGATACATGGCACTGATCACGTAATTGAGTCAGTTGCACTGGATCGAGGTGACATGATCATTATGCACCTTTCTCTGGCCTATCATGCATGGGCTCACGTGGTGTTTGATTCACTGGGCAAGTATGATGGCACGTA
>NW_020190660.1:0-15242 GCF_002263795.3 Bos taurus
ATGCCTGAGGCAATCCCACTTGGAGATGCCCCCTCCTCTCCACAGTAAACAAGTCCGCCCCTTTCACGTGGTTTCCTTTCATCTCTCTCAATCATAGCAGTCTCCACGTACCGATACTACAGCCGGTCTTCCTCTGCGTTTTTCCTCATTTCTCTACTGTAATATACTGTCTGAGCCAGGCTGCAACAGTTTTTCTTAAAGACTGTTTTGGGTCTGAATGCCTGTTTGTGTAACTTACAGCAGATTTCTGGAACCAACCGAGTGGAAACCTATCTTTTAAGATCATTCCTCCTCTGCAGTTTCAGGATCCAATGTCAGCTAAACTTGCAGAGAAGCCTCCATAATATCTAGGAATTTGCCAGGAGTTTCCTTCTCAGTTCCTGCTCATTGTCAGCCCAACTAGCATTTAAAGTCTTAGTGTGTATTCGCTTGAGTCCCTCAAGAATACATACCTGGCAAAGTGATTCTGATCCCCAGTTAGCCATGTTATAGTTCCAGTCTGGCTCTGTCGTGGGAACTTGCTTGGCTCCCAGTAGGGAGGATGGGCTATTTCATGTTCCCTCTTTCCCCTTATCATCAGTTCAAGCCATTCATCTCCAAAAGTAGTAGCTTCCTCAGAGAAACTCGAAGCTCTCAAGTTTCGGAGTCAGCATCTGTCCCAAGACATTATTATATCTTCTAAGTAAGCTCATAAAGTAAAGTTAGTTCCATAATGTCTTCTATGCTGCTTTTGGATCCTCCAATAGTCATGACCACAATTTGGAACTGTGTGATTTCTACCCTAGACTGAGGGCAGCCACCTCCAGGAAGGGTGTCCTGATTTCTCAGCCTGTTCGGATGGGGAGCCCCAAATACAGGGCAAAGTAAGAGGGACTAGGGAACTGAATGTTTCACACCGAAATCTATATGCACCTTGGACCCAAAGTCGTGGAATATTCTCACAGAGAGATTTAGAGAGCCGCACATATCGTACTGTACCCATTTTTCTCTTCTTTTCTACAGACTGGTTTCTAGTTGTAAAACAGTATCACAATTGAGAGACCCTTAAGCGCAGTGCTCCCATCTTCCAAAGATACGTGCCATTCAAATATCACAGAAGAAGATCGGTGTGTTCTTTTTAAACTGTGGGATCAAACTTTCCCAGCTTTTTTTAAATACATTTTAAAGGAGTGTTTTGAACTCTAGCTCCACATCTGTTAAGAGAGGAAAAAAGCAGCATCCAAGCCATGGTTCTCAACATCAGAGGCATCCCTCCCTGCTCTTAAATGTGAAGTGTAGACAGACTTTCAAGTGAAGCTTTTTTCCCCCTGGTTAGACGTAGTCTGTCCCTTACCCACACAGCGCCTTTACTCATCCCCCCGGTTCTTCACTGAGGAGGGTGGATACGCAGCGCGGAGGTAACCTTGATGGCATCCAGATTGATTTCTAGCTCCTTACCACCGAAGATCTTTGTTTGACTTCGCCTTTTTCTCTGCTGCCAGCCCAGAAATGTAACAGAGTAGCTGTCCCGAATGTGCCAAGCTAGGACTGCTTGTGGGAGCATTCCGCGTTCCATTGCCATTCACATTCGCTGAATACAACCCTGACTGCCAGTAGAAAGCGTGAGTCACGAAGGGACGAACAACGATCAAAGACGTCCTTCTGAGCTCCACCACGCTAGTGTTTCGTGATAGTAAAAGAGGTGGTGGAGGGTCGCAGTGAGGAAAATGTGAATTTTGGTCCTCAAGCTTCTAGACCAATCCTTCCATGTCATTCCCCTGGATCCACTTAACAGCACTAGCAAATGAAGAAGCCCATTGCACTTCCAGACCAGATCCTGCAATCCTGATCTGTGTCCTCAAAAAACCTTCGATGGTCACCAGCAGCGGCTTCTATCCACATAAAGGGTGAGGGCAAGGCATGACAAAGACTCACGTTTTAGGACCTGGCCCCTGAGGCAGACAAAGCCAAGGGATGGACCTTCTAGCCTGAGAGATATTCCTGAGCTAAGATTCGCCTAGTTCCCGAACATGATTGCCGGAGCCAGAGTTCCCTCTCGCTCCACATATGGTTCCTAGTAAAACTTTCTGACAAAGCCTAAGCACTCCCATAGAGGGCGGTCTAAGTAAAAGTCACAATAACGCATGGATCACAAGTCCTGAAGTTTATGGTCTTGACAGATTATGTTAGTACTTTTAATTTCCCACGGCAATCGAAAATGGTCAAAGACCAGTGAAAGGTACGAGAAAGGAAGTTGGTCCAATGCTTTTGCCCAACTCTGGCCGCCTTCCCTCGCAGGGAGTTGGGGTCTCTTGGCATGTTGGCAGGTCAGTATAAAACCCCCGAACAATTTCCCTTTTCTGGGCTTTCCATCAGTCATTACACAGCACTGCTGAAAACCACAGAGCAGTCATCCACTTGCTTACACAGGTGTGTCATTGTCATTCACAAAAGCACACAGAAGGTTAGTAAAGTAAAGCCAGAAAATGTGCATACTGAGAAGCAGAGAGTTCTAGAGCTCTGAGAGTTCTACGTGTCCTGAAGATGCTGATGAGCCCCCAAAGATAGCTTACAGTGAACGATGTCAATTCATACTCTGAAGAAGAAGATTTAGCCTTTGCACCAGGGACCAGCCGGATCACTAAAGAGCTTTGTGTAGCAGAGTTTTATTAAAGTAAGAAAAGGGCCAGAGAAAAGGTTCTTGACATTGGACATCAGATAAAAAAAAACAAAAAAAAATATGGGAATGGAGAGTGCCCCCCGTCACTAGCTAACAAGGGAGTTGTGTACTTTATATTGGTTTTACAATAAATCAATGCATGTCTCAAGTGTAAGGATCTTACTAGAACCACTCCCATTAATTTACATTTTTAAGATAAACAGGATCAGCCAGATGTTTTCAGGAAGGAGTAAAACTATCAACTCAAGCATTCTCAAGCAGGATACATGTATTTATATAAGCCCTTACTAAGCGAATGTAGGAAAAACCAGCACTTGTCCTTTCCTCCTCCTTGAGAATTCCAAGACCCCTATCTCTCTTTGAAGCCCCAGACCCTCTCTTCCCCACAGGGACCGCAGACTTCTTATCAACCTGCCTAGGAAAATGACGTTCCTTCACCATCCATACCAAACACTGGCGTCCTCCACAGAGTGAGCCCAATCATACCTGTTGTCTTTTCAGTCACTCAAGTCGTGTCCAATCCTTGCGACTCCATGGACGTGTAGCACACCAGGAATCCTTGTTCCCCTTCCACTATCTCCTGGCGTTTGCTCAAACTCATGTTCCATTGAGTCGTGATGCCATCCAACCATCTCATTCCTCTGTTGCCCCCTTCTCCTGTCCTGCCTTCAACCTTTCCAGCCTCAGGTTCTTTTCTAATTGACTTGGTTCTTTGCATCAGGTGGGCCAAAGTATTTGGAGCTTCAGCATCAGTCCTTCCAATGAATATTAAGCGGTTGATTTCCTTTAGGTATTGACTGCGTTTGATCTCCCTTGCAGCCGCAAGAGACTCTCAAGAATCTCTCCAGCACCACAATCAAAAGTTTATCAATTCTTTGTTGCCTGCCTTTTTTATGGTCCAAGCCATACTTTAGGAATTAGAGGAATATGTTTATGTTTCAGGTCAGCCTGGAGCTAATCTAAAGAAGGTGGGTAATCTAGTTGTCCCCTTGGTCATGGGGCATGGGTTACTGAGGGATCCTGATCTCCAAAATTAAATAATACAACCTGTGACCTTGACCTGCGCTCTTCTCATTTGCTCCACCTGCTTTCTGCTTGTTGCTGCTTTCTTGCCTTGCTGAGAGCCATGTCACTATGGGAACGGAAACCTCTTCGGTGATGCCTCGCAGCGAGTTTGTGCTGGATGGGTTTGGGTGGCCCACAGACCCAGGCCCTGCTGTTTTTACTCTGTTCCCTTGTTCTGTTACTTGGTGGAACTCCTGGGAAAACCTTTCCACCATGACGTGGTCATCACGCTGATGCCCGTCTTGCAACTGCCCCAATGTACTTCTTCCTTCAAGAACTCTCTCCTTCCTGACTTGTGCTACTCAGTCTTCATCTCCCCAAGGGCCCTGTTGACTTAATGTCGTCGACCAAGGTCATTCACCTTTGCAGATGTGTCACCAGTTTTTTCTTCTTCTCCACCATGATCACCACTGAGGATTCCTCTTGGCCGTGATGCCTGATGACCGGCTTCATGCCATCTGCAACCCCCTGCTTACCCCCATCTCCATGCGCCCCTCAGTCATGTGCCCTCCTGGATGCTGGGCTGCTGACTGTGGTGCTCCTTCAACTCCATCCTGCAGGCCAGCTTCACATTCAGCCTCCCGTTCTGCAGCTCCAACCACATCGACCACTTCCACTGTGATGTGCCGCCTCTGTCAAGCTTGCTGTGCGACACTACGACCAATGAGCTGGTCATGTTTTGGTCTCTGTGGCGCTCGTAATTTGGGCACTATACTTGTGGTTCTCGTCTCCTATGGCTACATCACATGGACCACCTGAGGATTCGCTCGGAGGGAGGGAGACACAAGCTCTTCTCCACCTGTGGGCTCCCACATGACCGGCTGGGGTGTCCCTTCCTTTATGGGACTGCATTTATCATGGTATGCCAGCCAGGAGCTCTGCAGTCCATGGAGCAGGCAATGGTGGTCTCTGTCTTTCTACACCCCTGGTCATCCCGATGCTCAACCCCTCATCTACAGTCTGAGAAAACAAGGACGTTGGAAAGATGCCCTGTGGAGACTGAGCCAGAACACACAGCAACGTGAAGGAGGGTGGACTAGAGAGACTGCGTTTTCCTGATGAGCAGATAATAGGCGGGATTACGGAGGAGGCCCTGGGTTTAGTTTGAGGAATAATTCCTCATTCATTTATTTATTCTTTCATCCTATATTTTATTTAATCCTTCTTGGAAGGCATTATCCTGGACAAAAAATACTGCAAGTGTGAGATTGCAAATGAATAAGCATTTACTTGCCAACAGAAAATTAATATCCTTAAAGGGTAAGACTCCAATCTCAAAGTCTGGGTAACAGTAGTGGCAGATGTTGGTGAGCAAGAAGTCTCTGAAATAGGCATATGTGTCAGAATTCAACATCCTTTCACTTGAAGAGAACATGATACTACACAAACTCTGATGCCTCCTCCTTTCACTTCACTTCAGCTGAATCCATGTAAATAATGTGCTCTGCATTCTCCCCTTCGGCCACACAGAGAGGAGGCATTGTAGGCTTCAGCTTTGCCCTTCTTAGTGATAACATTTTGGGTGTCAATTACGGGGAGTTAGTAAGACCATGCTACCCTCAGTGCTGCAGCGGGCATTCCTCCCTCCAACCTTCGTTCACTGATGCTTACCACCCAACAAAGACAGCAGGTAACACCTCTGCTCCTGCTTGATGCTCCTAGTCTCCCTGTCTTGGCGTTTTCTCCCTTAGGAGTCACCCAGAGATGCCCTAAATCCGTGAGTTCTACTGCATCCTTCACCAACCCTAGGCCTGACAGGTACACGTTCCTGGGCTAGTTAAGACCACAGAAAATGGTGCTTTGTTGCCCACAGTATCTCTGAATAAGATGGAAGGTCCTGTATCTATTGCAGAGGCAGGAGTTGGAGAGGGAAGGTGCACTTTCTTGGCAGAGAGCACAGCTTCCCTGCTCTCTGTCCACTCTCCCCAGGTAGCCTGGACCTGTCAATCCTGACTTCGCCTGTTAGTAGCTCATCTTCATTGCTTCCTGCTCAACACACAGCCTGGACTCAGAAGCCCCATGCCTTCCTGTCATATCTCCCTAGAGTCGATACCACTCCCATGATCATACCAGACGGTGGTCCCCTGATGGGACATGGTTATGGTCTGCCACCCTGTATGGTCAGTGGATGTGTCCTGCTCTGATCACAGTCTCCATCTCCCTGCTCTCCTGCTCAGAGAACTGTGGCGAGGCTAGAACACCCAAGTCATCAGACTGTTGATCACCATTACTGAAGGGGAGATAATCCAAGGTCTCTTCTGGATTCTTGATTTCCCAATGTCTCATCTTTGGGCTCCAAAAATTAATTCTGAGTCTTCCATATTACTGTATTCCTCTCAATAATGCCTTCACTTCTGAGAGTGCCTACAATTTCCATTCCCAAATACGATGCTTCTTATCATCCCATGCTATTATATAATTCTATCTCCTACTTCTCTCTTTCTTCATCTCTTTTATTCTCCTCACTCTCCTCCTCTTTCCTCATCTTCCTCCTTCCTTCTTTCTCTCGTCATCTATTTATTTTTGTCACTCCATGCGAATACTCTCATTTAAATTTGCAAATGAAAGAAAAAAAGCACAATATTATTGTATGTGATTCTAGATTCTCATCTATTATGTCCTTTAATGTACAAACAGAAGAATCTGTGATCTTAGAAGACCCTTAATTATTAAATTGACTAAACCAGGAAAGCTGTCTGATTTTAGATTTGAGTAGAAAATTCTCAAATACTGTTAAAGGAATTATTTTTTAAAACCCTTGCAGTTTGTTTACCCTGGTGATCTTTACACTTGAAGATCACTGTAGTGTCAAAGTGTTTATTTGGCTTTTTATTCCTGTTAATGCTTTGCCGCAAGCTGCTGTACACGTAGTTCTTATTCACACCTAACCCCCCCCTACCCTGATATCCAATTTGAGTCAGTTCGTTAATTATCACTGAACCCCAAAATATTGCAGCTCTGGTTTTTTTATATGTCCTAAGTGAAAATAAAACCCATTACATCAAGACCAATACTGTAGTTTTGACATGATTCTATACTAACTTTTATAAGTTTCACCATTTATAATCAAAAAAAATAGCAATTTTTTTAACTAATTTTGAGCGTGGCAGTTAAAGTAGTGTTGAGCCATATTCACCTTGTTGTAAATAGATCTCTGAAACTTGTTGTATATCAGCCATCTCCGATCTTGCAATCCTGAAACTCCATGCCCCTAAAACATAACTCCCTGGTTCCCCATTATCTCCACCACTGGCAGCCACCATTCTTACTTTCTGTACCTAATCGAATGTGACTTCTTCAATACTCCAGAAAAGTACACTACTACAGCATTCGTCTTTTGGGGGTTTTGGTTATTCCACTTGCATAGTTGTCCTCAAGATTTAGGCCCATTTTGAAAGCATCTGGACTGATTTCAACATCCTTTTTAGCTGAAGAGTATCCATCACATGTGCTATATTTTGTTTCCGTCGTCATCCACCAAGGACACGCTGGGTTGCCTCCCACCTTTTAGACCATCGGAAAGTTTGCTATGTAATGGGCATGCAAATATCTCTTAGACAGACTACCTCTTTTCTTTCTTTTTTTTTAGTATCTATTTAGATGTTTTATTGCATCATATAATAATTCTTTTTTAATTTTGGGAAGAACCCTATATTACTCTTCATAGTAGATGCACCATTTTTCTTCCCATCAACAGTGCAAAATCATTGCAATTTCTCCACATAATAGCCAACACATATTCTTTTCTCTTTCATGTCAGCCATTTAATGATTGTAAAATATTATCTCTTTATTGTTTTTATTTCACTAATGATTAGTGATTTGAACATATTCTTATATGTTTGTTGGCAATTTGTAGACCATCTCTAGAGAAATGCCTTCAAGTAATATGAAAATTTTAAATATGGTTATTGGCTTAACTAGTAATTTTTATGTATTCCAAATATTATCCTCTTATTGGACATTTGCAAACATTTCCCCCACCCCACAGCTTGCCTTTCCACACTGTTATTAATATTTAAGTCTTTAACGAACACGTTTTTAAGTTTGATGTCATCCCACATGTCTATTTCACTTTGTTTCATATCTGTTGGTGTCATATCCAAGAAACCATGCCTAAATCTAAGACTATTAGCTTCTCTCTTATGTTTTTCCCATGGATTTAAGAGACTCGGCTCATCCATTTAGGTTTTCATTCCATTTTAAGGTGGTTTTTGTTCATGATGCAAGGTAAAGGGCCAGCTTTATACTGGTGTACATACACAGCTAGTTTTCCAATGACATTTGTTGAAGAGGCTGTGTTTTCTCCATGGGACATTTGTTGGAGGTCATTTGACTAAAACCATGAAGGTTCACTTCTGAGCTCTCTATCCTGCCCTATTGTTCAACCAGTCTTTCTTTGTGCCAATACCATACTGTTTTGATTACTGTAGCTTTTATGTTAAGAAATAAAGAAGTCTGAGACCCTCAAATTTCTTTTCAAGTTGGTTTTGGTCATATAGCCTCCTTGAGACTCTATATGAATTTAAAATGTGTTTTCATTTTCTAGAAAAAATAACATTGTGATTTTGATAAGGGTTGCATTGAATCTCAGAACACATCGGGTAATATTGTTATCTTCCAACTCATGCACTTGGGATATCTTTCATTTATGTTGAATACCTTTAACTTCTTTCAGCTATGATTTCTAGTTTTATATCTCTAAGTCTTTTGTCCCCTTGGCTAAGTTTAGTCCTTAGTATTTTATTCTTTTTGATATTTTTGTAAATGGATTGGTTTTATTAATTCCTTTTTATGTAGTTCATTAATAGTGCATATTAGTGCTTCTCATTTTAATGTATTGATTTTATATATTGACACTTTGCTAAATTTTGTATTTCTAACACATTTTTCATGGATATTTAGGGTTTTGTATACATCTGTGAAATTCCTGATGTTCAAGCTGGTTTTAGAAAAGGCAGAGGAAACAGAAATCAAATTGCCAACATCAGCTGGATCATGGGAAAAAAACGAGAGTTCCAGAAAAACATCTATTTATGCTTTATTGACTATGCCAAAGCCTTTGACTGTGTGGATCATAATAAACTGTGGAAAATTCTGAAAGAGATGGGAATACCAGACCACCTGATCTGCCTCTTGAGAAATTTGTATGCAGGTCAGGAAGCAACAGTTAGAACTGGACATGGAACAACAGACTGGTTCCAAATAGGAAAAGAAGTACGTCAAGGCTATATATTGTCACCCTGTTTATTTAACTTCTATGCAGAGTACATCATGAGAAACGCTGGACTGGAAGAAACACAAGCTGGAATCAAGATTGCTGGGAGAAATAACAATAACCTCAGATATGCAGATGACACCACCCTTATGGCAGAAAGTGAAGAGGAACTAAAAAGCCTCTTGATGAAAGTGAAAGTGGAGAGTGAAAAAGTTGGCTTAAAGCTCAACATTCAGAAAATGAAGATCATGGCCCCCAGTCCCACCACTTCATGGGAAATAGATGGGGAAATAGTGGAAATAGTGTCAGACCTTATTTTTCTGGGCTCCAAAATCACTACAGATGGTGACTGCAGCCAGGAAATTAAAAGATGCTTACTCCTTGGAAGGAAAGTTATGACCAACCTAGATAGCATAGTCAAAAGCTGAGACATTACTTTGCCAACAAAGGTCTGGATAGTCAAGGCTATGGTTTTTCCTGTGGTCATGTATGGATGTGAGAGTTGGACTGTGAAGAAGGCTGAGCGCCGAAGAATTGATGCTTTTGAACTGTGGTGTTGGAGAAGACTCTTGAGAGTCCCTTGGACTGCAAGGAGATCCAACCAGTCCATTCTGAATGAGATCAGCCCTGGGATTTCTTTGGAAGGGATGATGCTAAAGCTGAAACTCCAGTACTTTGGCCACCTCATGTGTAGAGTTGACTCATTGGAAAAGACTCTGATGCTGTGAGGGATTGGGGGCAGGAAGAGAAGGGGACAACAGAGGATGAGATGGCTGGATGGCATCACTGACTCGATGTACATGAGTCTGAGTGAACTCTGGGAGTTGGTGATGGATAGGGAGGCCTGGCATGCTGTGATTCATGGGATTGCAAAGGCTTGGACAAGACTGAGCGACTGATCTGATCTGATCTGATCTGATACATAATATCATGTCATCTGTAAATATAGATATTTTTAAATTCTTTATCAACTTGGATCTCTTTTATATCTTTTTCATGCCTACCTGCTCTAGTCAGGACCTCCAGTACTATGTTAAATAGAGGTGGCAAGAGACATTCTTATTTTGTTCCTAATCTTAGAAGAAAAGCTTTTACTAGTGAGTATGATGTTAGCTGTGGAGTTCCTATGTGGATTTCATTTAGTTGAACTTTTTCTTTCATTTTCTATTTGTTTTTTAATATACAATTAAAGGGAATTGGATTTTTAAAACACTCACCTGCATTACTTGAGCTGATCTTGGGATTTTCCCCCACCATCCTCTTAATGTACTGAGTTACAGTCTTTGATTTCCAAAACATCACAAGTTTTCATTGTATTTACTTACATCAGTTCAGTTCAGTTCAGTTCAGTCACTCAGTCGTGTCCGACTCTTTGCGACCCCATGAATCGCAGCATGCCAGGCCTCCCTGTCCATCACCAACTCCCGAAGTTCACTCAGACTCACGTCCATCCAGTCAGTGATGCCATCCAGGCAACACCACAGTTCAAAAGCATCAATTCTTCAGTGCTTAGCTTTCTTTATGTATTTACTTACATACTAGTCAGTAACACTATTTTCTCTCTCCTACCCCCCCCCATTTTTTATGTATCATGCACATAAATGTTTGTTGTCATCAAAGCATTTATTTAGTAGGAAAGAGAATAAATATCTTGTATCACCTTGACTCAAACTTCACACAGAAAAAAAAAGAAAAAACCCTAATACCTTCCCCATACGCTTTACCATTCATCCTGAGCCCACCCGGAGGCAGGGCTTTGCCACCTCCCGTCGAGCAATGATAAGCATTGACTGAAAGGGCCCATTGCCTCCACTTGGCCTCTTGTCAACTCACCTTCACTACCATCATCAAAGAGAATTGTTTGAGAAATAATCAAAATACACGGACAAATTTCCACCTGGAGGGACCGATTTCAGTGGGAATAGGCTTGGCATCAGTGGCTCAGATCTGACAAACAGTGTCTCTCATGGAGGAGCCAGGTCAGTGGTCTGATGAGAATGCAGTGGTTCCACTTTCGTCAGATGTTCCCAGGGTTCCTGCCCCATCACAGCAAGGGCATGGATGACACTGTCATTAGAGATGATGATCCAGACCTCCAGCCACAGCACCACCTTCCTAGTCTCAGAATGGAAGACACGAATATTTACATCCATACTAACATTATACTTTCTTTATAATATACTTATATTTATACTTACGAGTACTTAGTTATAGTACAAATGTCATATTTATACTAATATTATATATATATAAATACTAAAATAAAATCCACTTCTGGATCTTTCCATCACCCAAACACAGACAAAGAAGTTTTTCTAAATCCCATTTCTTGTCCTCCAAAGTTAAATACTATCTTGACTCTAAAATCAACGCCATTAATTCTTGGTAGAATTTATATACAACAGAAAAAATTGATTCTAAAATAGGATCAGTTCAGTTCAGACACTCACTCTGTCCAACACTTTGTGACGCCATGGACCACAGCACTCCAGGCCTCCCTGTCCATCACCAACTCCTGGAGCTTACACAAGCTCATGTCCATTGAGTCAGTGATGCCATCCAACCATCTCATCCTCTGTTGTCCCCTTCTCCTCCTGCCTTCAATCCGTCCCAGCATCAGGGTATTTTCCAATGAGTCAACTCTTCACGTGAGATGACCAAAGTACTGGAATTTCAGCTTCAACATCAGTCCTTCCAACGAACACCCAGGGCTGATCTCCTTTAGAATGGACTGTTGGATCTCCTTGCAGTCCAAGGGACTCTCAAGAGTCTTCTCCAACACCACAGTTCAAAAGCATCAATTCTTCGGCGCTCAGCTTTCTTCACAATCCAACTCTCACATCCTTACATGACCACTGGAAAAACCATAGTCTTGACTAGACGGACCTTTGTCGGCAAAGTAATGTCTCTGCTTTTTAATATGCTGTCTGGGTTGGTCATAACTTTCCTTCCAAGGAGCAAACTTCTTTTAATTTCATGGCTGCAGTCACCATCTGCAGTGATTTTAGAGTCCAAAAAATAAAGTCTGCCACTGTTTCCACTGTTTCCGCATCTAATTGCCATGAAGTGATGGGACTGGATGCCATGATCTTAGTTTACTGAATGTTGAGCTTTAAGCCAACTATTTCACTCTGCTCTTTTACTTTCATATAGAGGCTTTTTAGTTCTTCTGCCATAAGGATGGTGTCATGTGGATATCTGAAATTATTGATGTTTCTCCCAGAAATCTTGATTCCAGCTTGTGCTTTCTTCCAGCTCAGCATTTCTCATGATGTACTCTGCATAGAAGTTAAATAAGCAGGGTGACAATATACAGCCTTGATGTATTCCTTTTCCTATTTGGAACCAGTCTGTTGTTCCATGTCCAGTTCTAACTGTTGCTTCTTGACCTGCATACAGATTTCTCAGAAGTCAGGTCAGGTGGTCTGGTATTCCCATCTCTTTCAGAATTTTCCACAGTTTATTGTGATCCACACAGTCAAAGGCTTTGGCATAGTCAATAAAGCAGAAATAGATGTTTTTCTGGAACTCTCTTACTTTTTTATTGATCCAGCAGATGTTGGGAATTTGATCTCTGTTTCCTCTGCCTTTTCTACAACCATCTTGAACATCTGGAAGTTCACGGTTCACGTATTGCTGAAGCCTGGCTTGGAGAATTTTGAGCATTACTTTACTAGCATGTGAGATGAGTGCAATTGTGAGGTAGTTTGAGCATTCTTTGGCATTGCCTTTCTTTCGGATTGGAATGAAAACTGACCTTTTCCATTTCTGTGGCTACTGCTGAGTTTTCCAAATTTGCTGGCATATTGAGTGCAGTACTTTCAACAGCATCCTCCTAAAACGATTTGAAAGAGCTCAACTGGAATTCCATTACTTCCACTAGCTTTGTTCATAGTGATGCTTCTTAAGGCCCACTTGACTTCACATTCCAGGAGGTCTGGCTCTAGGTGAGTGATAACACCATTGTGATTATCTGGGTTGTGAAGATCTTTTTTGTACAGTTCTTTGTCAAAGAATACGTAGAGGACTTTTTAAAAAGCAAAAGCAAGAGGGACCATTCCTGAAAAAAAGCTAGATATGTTTTAGTGCAAACAGTTGAAACTGCTGCTGCTGCTAAGTCACTTCAGTCGTGTCCGACTCTTGTGACCCCATAGACAGCAGCCCACCAGGCTCCCCCGTCCCTGGGATTCTCCAGGCAAGAACGCTGGAGTGGGTTGCCATTTCCTTCTCCAATGCATGAACGTGAAAAGTGAAAGTGAAGTCGCTCAGTCATGTCCGACCCTCAGCGACCCCATGGACTGCAGCCTACCAGGCTCCTCCGTCCATGGGCAAACAGTTGAAACTAGTTTTGTCAAATATCTAAAAGAACAATAAGAAAGGAAGTTCAAATGGCCAAAATAATTCAGAAAGTTACTAGAATTCATTGTGAATTTAGGAAACTCAAATTAAAACAAAGCAACGTGTATTTAACACACTCCAAAAATGAGGGAGTATGGTGAAAACAAAGACTCCCACACTGCTGATTGCAGCCCGTTGGTACAATCAGTTTGAGAGAAAAGTGGTCAGATAACTGTTAATGTAGGAAAGAAGCTTATGCAATGCAGTTGCTCACCAAGAAGAGCAAAATGCTAGAACGATTTATAGGAAGAATAAATCCCCCTCCTTTTGCTTTGGATGTTACGGATGTAGACAAACTATATTTCTAGAGAATTAGAAGAGAAAAGAGAGATTGGCAAGGGTAACCTCTATTCTCACCTTATTAGACAACACCATGGTCATGGAGCACCTTATAGACTGCTTCAGTCCCATGGAACCAGGACCTCTTAAAAGAGAAGCCTTATCTTTTCAGTTGTGTAGAGTAAGGGGATGGCAAAATGAATAAGAATAGAAGAAAAGGAGTCTCTATAATGTAAAATTAACATGAAAATTAATGAAGTTGAGAAAAAATGTCTTTGTTCTCAAGAATCCTTCTCTATATATATACATTAAAGGGGAAAAAATATCCATTGCACAACACGCACTATTAAAAAAACACATAAAAATGAAGTAACCTAAATGTCTCTCTAAAGAAGCTTCTGCAAGTAATTAGGGTATGCTTTCATGTTTAAAGCAATTGAAATAAGTGAACTAGAACATGGAAGGATTGGGAAAGGTGATCAAGGTCCCTGCAGAGTGCTTTTTGATATAGAGCTGGAGAGGTGATACACCCCTGAGATAGGAGAGAGAAAGTGTATTGCTGACCTTGCCAGGTAAAAGCAAACTCCCTCACTGCTCTCCTGTGTCAGTCATCAGGGCCACCGCAAATAATTAACACAAAGTTGGCAACTTATAGCGATAGGAACCTACTCTCTCGTAGGTCAGGAGGATAGATGTCCAATATCAAGTTTTTAGCAGTTCCTGCTGCCTTTTAAATTTCTTAAAAAAAAAAAAATTCTTCCCTGCCTTTTCCTAGGTGCTGGAGACTCCCCGTGTCCTTGGCACTCCTTCCCCTGTTGCTGTATTGCCCTAACCTCCGCTCAGTCTTTTCATGCCCTTTGTCTTTATGTCTCTGTGTCTTTACATCTCTGTGTCCTTTCCTCTTCTTATAAGGAAATCAGTCATTGGATTTACAGTCCACCTAACCCAGCATGACCTCATCATAACACATTCATTTTGAAAGACCCTATTTTCAAATAAGATCAATTTCTGATTTTGGGGGTGGACATTTTTTTTTGGAGGGAGACTCTATTCACCTTATCATAGTGATGTTCTCTATGCTTCAGGGGAATTTACATTCTACAGTTTCTGAGTATAGTGTTCTATCTATACCCAATAATCTCATTTAGGTAATATGTTGAATTAAATCTACATACGACTATATTTTTTCTGTTTGCTTATCAGTTACTGAGACAGTATGATAAACCATGATTTGGATGTTTGCATTTCTTTTTAATTCTGTCAGATTTTCCTTTATATACTTAATCTTTTTTAGTTTCAAACAAATTTAAAATTTTCACATCATCCACTTGAATATTGAGAATTGAAAATTGAATATTTTACTATGAGTCAGTCAGTGTTAGTCAGCCAGTCACGTGCAACTCTTTGTGACTCTGTGGACTGTACCCTGCCAAGCTCCTCTGTTCATGGAATTTTCCAGGCAAGAATGTTGGAGTAGGTTGCCATTTCCTTCTCCGATTTCATTTGATATGTCCTTTTAATGAAAAAGACACGTGTACCCCAATGTTCATCACAGCTTTATTTACAACAACTAGGACATTTATGGGGGCTCCAAAATCATGCAGATGGTGACTGCAGCCATGAA
>NW_020190662.1:0-15386 GCF_002263795.3 Bos taurus
CGCACTGTTCAAGTGGCTGATCATTCACTGATCACGTGGCTGATCATACACTGATCACGTGACTGATCATGCACTAATCACGTTGCGGATCATGCACTGATCACTTGGCTGATCATGCACTAATCTCGTTGCTTATCATGCACTGATCAAGTTGCTACCATGCACTGATCATGTGGCTGTTCATACACTGATCACTGGCTGATCATCCACTAATCTCGTTGCTTATCATGCACTGATCAGGTGGCTGTCATGCCCTGATCACGTGGCTGATCATGTACTGATCACGTTTCTTATTGTACACTGGTCACGTGGATTAACATGCACTAATCGCGTTGCTTATCATGTACTGATCAGGTTGCTATCATGCATTGATCTCGTGGCTGATCAAACACTGATCACGTGACTGCGCATGCACTGATCATGTGGATGATCATACAGTGATCACGTTACTGATCACGCACTGTTCACGTAACTGATCATGCACTGATCACGTGGCTATCATGCACTGCTCATGTGACTGAGCATGCACTGATCACGGAGCATCATGCATGATCACTTGCTATCATGCACTGAACACGTGGCTGATCATACACTGATCACGTGACTGCATATGCCACTGATTATGTGGCTGATCATACAGTGATCAAGTGGCTGATCAGCACTGATACTTGGCTGATCATGCACAGATCTCGTAGGTATCATGTACTGATCACATGGCTACATGCACTGATCCCGTGGCTGATCATTCACTGATCACCTGACTGATCATGCACGAGTCGTGCCTATCATGCACTAATCACATGGCTGATCATACACTGATCACGTGACTGATCATGCACTCTCACGTGCCCTGATCATGCACTGATCACTGGTGGCTGATCATGCACTGATCACGAAGCTTATCATACACTGATCATGTGACGGTGCATGCACTGAACACGTGGCTTATGATGCACTGATCACTGGGCTGATCATCAATGATCATGTGCCTGAACATACCACTGATCACGTGGCTGATCATGCACTAATCACGTTGTGGATCATGCAGTGATCACCTGGCTGAAAATAAAGTGATCACGTGCTGATCATGGCACTGATCACGTGGATAATCATACACTGATCACATGACTGATCATGCACTGATCACGTGCCTGACCATGAACTGCTCACGTGGCTGATATGCCCTGATCACGTGGCTGATCAAACACTGATCACGTGGCTGATAATGCACTAATCACGTTGCTAATCATGCACTGATCAGGTGGCTATCAGCACTGATCACGTGGCTGATCATGCACTGATCACGTGTCTCATTGTACACTTATCACGTGGCTGATCATGCACTAATCACGTTCCTTAAGGTGCATTGATCAGTTTGCTATCATGCACTGATCACGTGGCTGATCATACACTGATCACGTGACTGCGCATGCACGAATCACGTGACTGCACAGGCACTGATCACGTAATTGTATGCAATGATCAAGTGGCTATCATGCACTGCTCATGTGACTGAGCATGCACTGATCACGTAGCTATCATGCATTGATCACTTGTCTATCATGCACTGATCACGTGACTGCACATGCACTGCTCACGTCGTTGTAGGCAATGATCACTTGGCTATCATGCACTGCTCATTGATTGAGCATGCACTGATCACGTAGCTATCATGCATTGATCACTTGGCTATCATGCACTGAACACGTGGCTATCATGCACTGATCACGTGGCTGATCATACAGAGATCACGTGACTGATCAGGCACTGATCACGTGCCTGATTATGCACTGATCACGTGGCTGATCCTGCACTGATCAGGAAGCTGATCATACACTGATCACGTGACTGTGCATGCACTGATTACGTGGCTGATCATGCAGTGATCCCGTGACTGATCATACACTGATCATATGGCTGATCATACACTGATCATGTGGCTGATCATGCACCTGATCATATGGCTGATCATACACTGAACACGTGGCTGTTAATGCACTAATCACGTTGCGGATCATGCACTGATCTCGTGGCTGATCATACCTGATCACGTGGCTGATCATGCCACTGATCACGTGTCTGATCATAGACTGATCACGCCGGCTGATCATGCACTGATCACCTTGCTTATCATGCACTGATCAGGTGGCTGTCATGCACTGATCACGAGGCTGATCATGCACTGATCACGTGTCTGATCGTAACCTGATCACGTGACTGATCCTGCACAAATCACGTTGCGGATCATACACTGATCACGTGACTGATCATGCACTAATCATGTTGCGGATAATGCACTGATTACGTGGCTGATCATGCACTGATCACGAGGCTGATCATACACTGATCACGTGACTGATCATGCACTAATCACGATGCGGATTCTTGCACTGATCACGTGGCTGATCATGCACTGATCATGCACTGATCACGAGCTGATCATACACTGATCACGTACTGTGCATGCACTGATAACGTGGCTGATCATACACTGATCACGTGGCTGATCATGCACTGATCACGTGTCTGATCATAGACTGATCACGCGGCCCGACTCATGCACTGATCACTTGCTTATCATGCACTGATCAGGTGGCTGTCATGCGCTGATCACGAGGCGATCATGCACTGGATCATGCCACTGATCACGAAGCTGATCATACACTGATCACGTGACTGTGCATGCACTGATCACGTGGCTGATCATACACTGATCACGTGGCTGATCATGCACTGATCACCTTGCTTATCATGCATGATCAGGTGGCTGTCATGCACTGATTCACGTGTCTGATCATAGACTGATCACGCGGTGATCATGCACTGATCACCTTTGCTTATCATGCACTGATCAGGTGGCTGTCATGCACTGATCACGTGGCTATCATGCACTTATCACGTGGCTGATCATCCACTAATCACACGGGCAGATCATGAACTGATCACATGACTTATCATGCAGTGATCTTGTGTCTGAATGTGGCTGATCATGTGACTAATCAAGAACTGATCACTGGCTATCATGCCACTGATGATGTGCCTCAGGAGGCAATAACTAAAGAGCTGTGCAGGCACGAATCACGCAATCAGCAGGCAATAATCATGGACCTCAGCTGTGATGAATCATGCTGCTCAGCTGGCAATCATCAAGCAGCTGAATAGGCAGGAGTCAGATGGCTCAGCTGGCAATTTCAAGCAGATGAGCAGGCAGGAATCACACAGCTCAACTGGCAATTGTCAAGCAGCTGAGCAGACAGGAAAATCGCAGCTCAGAAGGCCCTGATCACGTGACTGAACACGCACTCTTCAAGTGGCTGATCATTCACTGATCACTGCTGATATGCGCTGATAACCTGGCTATCATACACTCATCACGTGACTGAATCATGCACTCTTCCACGTGCCTGATCATGCACTGATAACGTGGCTGATCATGCATTTATGACGAAGCTGATCATACACTGATCACGTGACCGTGCATGCACTGATCACGTGGCTGTACATGCACTGATCACATGGCTGATCATGCACTGATCACGTGGCTGATCATACACTGATACGTGGCTGATCATGCCACTGACTCACGTGGCTGTTCATGCACTGATCACGTGGCTGATCATGCACTCGATCCACGTGGGCTATCATACACTGATCACGTGGCTGATCATACACTGATCACGTGGCTGATCATGCACTGGATCACAGTGATGGCTGATCATGCACTGATCACGTGGCCTGATCATACACTGATCATGTGGCTGATCAGGCACTGATCATGTGTCTGATCATACACTGATCACGTGGATGATCAAATGCACTATTCACTTTGCTTATCATGCACTGATCAGGTGGTTATACATGCACTGATCACGTGGCTGATTATGAACTGATCACGTGGCTGATAATACACTGATCACGTGGCTGATCATGCACTAATCACGTTGCTTGTCATGCACTGATCAAGTTGCTATCATGCACTGATCATGTGGCTGTTCATACACTGATCAATTGGCTGATCATGCACTAATCTTGTTGCTTATCATGCACTGATCAGGTGGCTGTCATACACTGATCACGTGGCTGATCATGTACTGATCACATGACTTATCATGCAGTGATCTTGTGTCTGAATGTGGCTGATCATGTGACTAATCAAGAACTGATCACGTGGCTATCATGCACTGATGATGGTGCCTCAGGAGGCAATAACTAAAGAGCTGAGCAGGCCACGAATCACGCAATCAGCAGGCAATAATCATGGACCTCAGCTGTGATGAATCATGCTGCTCAGCTGGCAATCATCAAGCAGCTGAATAGGCAGGAGTCAGATGGCTCAGCTGGCAATTTCAAGCAGATGAGCAGGGCAGGAATCACGCAGCCTCAACTGGCAATTGTCAAGCAGCTGAGCAGACAGGAAAATCGCAGCTCAGTAGGCCCTGATCACGTGACTGAACACGCACTGTTCAATGTGGCTGATCATTCACTGATCACGTGGCTGATCATGCGCTGATAACCTGGCTATCATACACTCATCACGTGACTGATCATGCACTCTTCACGGTGCCTGATCATGCACTGATAACGTGGCTGATCATGCATTTACTGACGAAGCTGATCATACACTGATCACGTGACCGTGCATGCACTGATCACGTGGCTGTTCATGCACTGATCACGTGGCTGATCATGCACTGATCACGTGGCTGATCATACACTGATCACGTGGCTGATCATACACTGATCACGTGGCTGATCATGCACTGATCACGTGGCTGTTCATGCACTGATCACGTGGCTGATCATGCACTGATTCACGTGGCTGATCATTACACCTGATCACGGTGGCTGATCATACCACTGATCACGTGGCTGATCATGCACTAATCACGTAGCGGATCATGCACTGTTCACGTGGCTGATCATACACTGATGCACGTGGCTGATCATGCACATGATCATGGTGTCTGATCATACACTGATCACGTGGATGATCCATGCACTATTCACTTTGCTTATCCATGCACTGATCAGGTGGTTATCATGCACTGATCACCTGGCTGATTATGAACTGATCACGTGGCTGATAATACACTGATCACGTGGCTGATCATGCACTAATCACGTTGCTTGTCATGCACTGATCAAGTTGCTATCATGCACTGATCATGTGGCTGTTCATACACTGATCACTTGGCTGATCATGCACTAATCTCGTTGCTTATCATGCACTGATCAGGTGGCTGTCATGCACTGATCACGTGGCTGATCATGTACTGATCACGTTTCTTATTGTACACTGGTCACGTGGATTAAATGCACTAATCGCGTTGCTTATCATGCACTGATCAGGTTGCTATCATGCATTGATCTCGTGGCTGATCAACACTGATCACGTGACTGCGCATGCACTGATCATGTGGATGATCATACAGTGATCATGTTACTGATCACGCACTGTTCACGTAACTGATCATGCACTGATCACGTGGCTATCATGCACTGCTCATGTGACTGAGCATGCACTGATCACGGAGCTATCATGCATTGATCACTTGGCTATCATGCACTGAACACGTGGATGATCATACACTGATCACGTGACTGCATATGCACTGATTACGTGGCTGATCATACAGTGATCAAGTGGCTGATCATGCACTGATTAGTTGGCTGATCATGCACAGATCTCGTAGGTATCATGAACTGATCACATGGCTATCATGCACTGATCCCGTGGCTGATCATTCACTGATCACTGACTGACTGCACGAGTCGTGATCATATATGCACTGATCACATGGCTGATCATGACTGATCATGCTGATCATGCCTCCCACGTGCCTGATCATGCACTGATCACGTGGCTGATCATGCACTGATCACGAAGCTTATCATACACTGATCATGTGACGGTGCATGCACTGAACACGTGGCTTATGATGCACTGATCACGTGGCTGATCATGCAATGATCATGTGCCTGAACATACACTGATCACGTGGCTGATCATGCACTAATCACGTTGTGGATCATGCAGTGATCACCTGGCTGAAAATAAAGTGATCACGTGGCTGATCATGCACTGATCACGTGGATAATCATACACTGATCACATGACTGATCATGCACTGATCACGTGCCTGACCATGAACTGCTCACGTGGCTGATATTGCCCTGATCACGTGGCTGATCAACACTGATCACGTGGCTGATAATGCACTAATCACGTTGCTAATCATGCACTGATCAGGTGGCTATCATGCACTGATCACGTGGCTGATCATGCACTGATCACGTGTCTCATTGTACACTTATCACGTGGCTGATCATGCACTAATCACGTTCCTTAAGGTGCACTGATCAGTTTGCTATCATGCACTGATCACGTGGCTGATCATACACTGATCACGTGACTGCGCATGCACTAATCACGTGACTGCACAGGCACTGATCACGTAATTGTATGCAATGATCAAGTGGCTATCATGCACTGCTCATGTGACTGAGCATGCACTGATCACGTAGCTATCATGCATTGATCACTTGTCTATCATGCACTGATCACGTGCCTGACCATGAACTGCTCACGTGGCTGATATTGCCCTGATCACGTGGCTGATCAAACACTGATCACGTGGCTGATAATGCACTAATCACGTTGCTAATCATGCACTGATCAGGTGGCTATCATGCACTGATCACGTGGCTGTGATCATGCACTGATCACGTGTCTCATTGTACACTTATCACGTGGCTGATCATGCACTAATCACGTTCCTTAAGGTGCACTGATCAGTTTGCTATCATGCACTGATCACGTGGCTGATCATACTCTGATCACGTGACTGCGCATGCACTAATCACGTGACTGCACAGGCACTGATCACGTAATTGTATGCAATGATCACGTGGCTATCATGCACTGCTCATTTGATTGAGCATGCACTGATCACATAGCTATCATGCATTGATCACTTGGCTATCATGCACTGAACACGTGGCTGATCATACACTTACCACGTGACTGCACATGCACTGATCACGTGACTGATCATACAGTGATCACGTGGCTCATCATGCACTGAACTCGTAGCTATCATGCACTGATCACATGGCTATCATGCACTGATCACGTGGCTGATCATACACAGATCACGTGACTGATCATGCACTGATCACGTGCCTGATTATGCACTGATCACGTGGCTGATCCTGCACTGATCAGGAAGCTGATCATACACTGATCACGTGACTGTGCATGCACTGATTACGTGGCTGATCATGCAGTGATCCCGTGACTGATCACACACTGATCATATGGCTGATCATACACTGATCATGTGGCTGATCATGCACTGATCATATGGCTGATCATACACTGAACACGTGGCTGTTAATGCACTAATCACGTTGCGGATCATGCACTGATCTCGTGGCTGATCATACACTGATCACGTGGCTGATCATGCACTGATCACGTGTCTGATCATAGACTGATCACGCGGCTGATCATGCACTGATCACCTTGCTTATCATGCACTGATCAGGTGGCTGTCATGCACTGATCACGAGGCTGATCATACACTGATCACGTGACTGATCATGCACTAATCATGTTGCGGATAATGCACTGATTACGTGGCTGATCATGCACTGATCACGAGGCTGATCATACACTGATCACGTGACTGATCATGCACTAATCACGATGCGGATCTTGCACTGATCACGTGGCTGATCATGCACTGATCATGCACTGATCACGAAGCTGATCATACACTGATCACGTGACTGTGCATGCACTGATCACGTGGCTGATCATACACTGATCACGTGGCTGATCATGCACTGATCACGTGTCTGATCATAGACTGATCACGGGGCCGATCATGCACTGATCACCTTGCTTATCATGCACTGATCAGGTGGCTGTCATGCACTGATCACGAGGCTGATCATGCACTGATCACGTGACTGTGCATGCACTGATCATATGACTGATCATGCACTGATCAGGAGGCTATCATGCACTGATCACGTGACTATGATGCACTGACCACGTGACTGTTCATACACTGATCACTTGGCTATCATGCACTGATCACAAGGCTGATCATGCACTGATCACGTGACTGATCATGTACTGATCACCTGGCTATCACGGACGGATCACGTGACTGATAACGCACTGGTCACGTGGCTATCATACATGGATCACGTGACTGTTCATACACTGATCCCTTGGTTATCATGCACTGAACACGTGGCTGACCATGCACTGATCACGTGACTGATCACGCACTGATCACGTGGCTATAATGCACGGATCATGTGACTGATCATGCACTGATCACTTGGCTAACATGCACTGATCACGTGACTGATCATACTCTGATCACGTGACTGATCATGCACTTATCACGGGGCTATCATGCACTGATCACGTGGCTGATCAAGGACCGATAACGTGACTGATCATGCACTGATCAGTTGGCTATCATGCACTGATCACGTGGCTATCATGCACTTATCACGTGGCTGATCATCCACTAATCACACGGCAGATCATGAACTGATCACATGACTTATCATGCAGTGATCTTGTGTCTGAATGTGGCTGATCATGTGACTAATCAAGAACTGATCACGTGGCTATCATGCACTGATGATGTGCCTCAGGAGGCAATAACTAAAGAGCTGTGCAGGCACGAATCACGCAAATCAGCAGGCAATAATCATGGACCTCAGCTGTGATGAATCATGCTGCTCAGCTGGCAATCATCAAGCAGCTGAATAGGCAGGAGTCAGATGGCTCAGCTGGCAATTTCAAGCAGATGAGCAGGCAGGAATCACACAGCTCAACTGGCAATTGTCAAGCAGCTGAGCAGACAGGAAAATCGCAGCTCAGAAGGCCCTGATCACGTGACTGAACACGCACTCTTCAAGTGGCTGATCATTCACTGATCACGTGGCTGATCATGCGCTGATAACCTGGCTATCATACACTCATCACGTGACTGATCATGCACTCTTCACGTGCCTGATCATGCACTGATAACGTGGCTGATCATGCATTTATGACGAAGCTGATCATACACTGATCACGTGACCGTGCATGCACTGATCACGTGGCTGTACATGCACTGATCACATGGCTGATCATGCACTGATCACGTGGCTGATCATACACTGATCACGTGGCTGATCATGCACTGATCACGTGGCTGTTCATGCACTGATCACGTGGCTGATCATGCACTGATCACGTGGCTGATCATACACTGATCACGTGGCTGATCATACACTGATCACGTGGCTGATCATGCACTGATCACGTAGCGGATCATGCACTGATCACGTGGCTGATCATACACTGATCATGTGGCTGATCAGGCACTGATCATGTGTCTGATCATACACTGATCACGTGGATGATCATGCACTATTCACTTTGCTTATCATGCACTGATCAGGTGGTTATCATGCACTGATCACGTGGCTGATTATGAACTGATCACGTGGCTGATAATACACTGATCACGTGGCTGATCATGCACTAATCACGTTGCTTGTCATGCACTGATCAAGTTGCTATCATGCACTGATCATGTGGCTGTTCATACACTGATCACTTGGCTGATCATGCACTAATCTTGTTGCTTATCATGCACTGATCAGGTGGCTGTCATGCACTGATCACGTGGCTGATCATGTACTGATCACATGACTTATCATGCAGTGATCTTGTGTCTGAATGTGGCTGATCATGTGACTAATCAAGAACTGATCACGTGGCTATCATGCACTGATGATGTGCCTCAGGAGGCAATAACTAAAGAGCTGAGCAGGCACGAATCACGCAATCAGCAGGCAATAATCATGGACCTCAGCTGTGATGAATCATGCTGCTCAGATGGGAATCATCAAGCAGCTGAATAGGCAGGAGTCAGATGGCTCAGCTGGCAATTTCAAGCAGATGAGCAGGCAGGAATCACGCAGCTCAAATGGCAATTGTCAAGCAGCTGAGCAGACAGGAAAATCGCAGCTCAGTAGGCCCTGATCACGTGACTGAACACGCACTGTTCAAGTGGCTGATCATTCACTGATCACGTGGCTGATCATGCGCTGATAACCTGGCTATCATACACTCATCACGTGACTGATCATGCACTCTTCACGTGCCTGATCATGCACTGATAACGTGGCTGATCATGCATTTATGACGAAGCTGATCATACACTGATCACGTGACCGTGCATGCACTGATCACGTGGCTGTTCATGCACTGATCACGTGGCTGATCATGCACTGATCACGTGGCTGATCATGCACTGATCACGTGGCTGATCATACACTGATCACGTGGCTGATCATGCACTGATCACGTGGCTGTTCATGCACTGATCACGTGGCTGATCATGCACTGATCACGTGGCTGATCATACACTGATCACGTGGCTGATCATACACTGATCACGTGGCTGATCATGCACTGATCACGTAGCGGATCATGCACTGATCACGTGGCTGATCATACACTGATCACGTGGCTGATCATGCACTGATCATGTGTCTGATCATACACTGATCACGTGGTTGATCATGCACTATTCACTTTGCTTATCATGCACTGATCAGGTGGTTATCATGCACTGATCACGTGGCTGATTATGAACTGATCACGTGGCTGATAATACACTGATCACGTCGCTGATCATGCACTAATCACGTTGCTTGTCATGCACTGATCAAGTTGCTATCATGCACTGATCATGTGGCTGTTCATACACTGATCACTTGCTGATCATGCACTAATCTCGTTGCTTATCATGCACTGATTAGGTGGCTGTCATGCACTGATCACGTGGCTGATCATGTACTGATCACGTTTCTTATTGTACACTGGTCACGTGGATTAACATGCACTAATCGCGTTGCTTATCATGCACTGATCAGGTTGCTATCATGCATTGATCTCGTGGCTGATCAAACACTGATCACGTGACTGCGCATGCACTGATCATGTGGATGATCATACAGTGATCACGTTACTGATCACGCACTGTTCACGTAACTGATCATGCACTGATCACGTGGCTATCATGCACTGCTCATGTGACTGAGCATGCACTGATCACGGAGCTATCATGCATTGATCACTTGGCTATCATGCACTGAACACGTGGCTGATCATACACTGATCACGTGACTGCATATGCACTGATTACGTGGCTGATCATACAGTGATCAAGTGGCTGATCATGCACTGATTACTTGGCTGATCATGCACAGATCTCGTAGGTATCATGTACTGATCACATGGCTATCATGCACTGGTCCCGTGGCTGATCATGCACTGATCACCTGACTGATCATCCACGAGTCGTGGCTATCATGCACTGATCACATGGCTGATCATACACTGATCACGTGACTGATCATGCACTCTTCACGTGCCTGATCATGCACTGATCACGTGGCTGATCATGCATTTATGACGAAGCTGATCATACACTGATCACGTGACTGATCATGCACTCTTCACGTGCCTGATCATGCACTAATCACGTGACTGCACAGGCACTGATCACGTAATTGTATGCAATGATCAAGTGGCTATCATGCACTGCTCATGTGACTGAGGCATGCACTGATCACGTAGCTATCATGCATGGATCACTTGTCTATCATGCACTGATCACGTGCCTGACCATGAACTGCTCACGTGGCTGATATTGCCCTGATCACGTGGCTGATCAAACAGTGATCACGTGCTGATAATGCACTAATCACGTTGCTAATCATGCACTGATCACGTGGCTATCATGCACTGATCACGTGGCTGATCATGCACTGATCACGTGTCTCATGTACACTTATCACGTGGCTGATCATGCACTAATCACGTTCCTTAAGGTGCACTGATCAGTTGCTATCATGCACTGATCACGTGGCTGATCATACTCTGATCACGTGATGCGCATGCACTAATCACGTGACTGCACAGGCACTGATCACGTAATTGTATGCAATGATCACGTGGCTATCATGCACTGCTCATTTGATTGAGCATGCACTGATCACATAGCTATCATGCATTGATCACTTGGCTATCATGCACTGAACACGTGGCTGATCATACACTGATCACGTGACTGCATTTGCACTGATTACGTGGCTGATCATACAGTGATCAAGTGGCTGATCATGCACTGATTACTTGGCTGATCATGCACAGATCTCGTAGGTATCATGTATGATCACATGGCTATCATGCACTGATCCCGTGGCTGATCATGCACTGATGCACCTGACTGATCATCCACGAGTCGTGGCTATCATGCACTGATCACATGGCTGATCATACACTGATCACGTGGCTCATCATGCACTGAACTGTAGCTATCATGCACTGATCACATGGCTATCATGCACTGATCACGTGGCTGATCCTGCACTGATCAGGAAGCTGATCATACCACTGATCACGTGACTGTGCATGCAATGATTACGTGGCTGATCATGCAGTGATCCCGTGACTGATCATACACTGATCATATGGCTGATCATACACTGATCATGTGGCTGATCATGCACTGATCATATGGCTGATCATACACTGAACACGTGGCTGTTAATGCACTAATCACGTTGCGGATCATGCACTGATCTCGTGGCTGATCATACACTGATCACGTGGCTGATCATGCACTGATCACGTGTCTGATCATAGACTGATCACGCGGCTGATCATGCACTGATCACCTTGCTTATCATGCACTGATCAGGTGGCTGTCATGCACTGATCACGAGGCTGATCATGCACTGATCACGTGTCTGATCGTAACCTGATCACGTGACTGATCATGCACAAATCACGTTGCGGATCATACACTGATCACGTGACTGATCATGCACTAATCATGTTGCGGATAACGCACTGATTACGTGGCTGATCATGCACTGATCACGAGGCTGATCATACACTGATCACGTGACTGATCATGCACTAATCACGATGCGGATCTTGCACTGATCACGTGGCTGATCATACACTGATCACGAAGCTGATCATGCACTGATCACGTGTCTGATCATAGACTGATCACGCGGCCGATCATGCACTGATCACCTTGCTTATCATGCACTGATCAGGTGGCTGTCATACGCTGATCACGAGGCTGATCATGCACTGATCATGCACTGATCACGAAGCTGATCATACACTGATCACGTGACTGTGCATGCACTGACCACATGGCTGATCATGCACTGATCACGTGGCTGAACATGCGCTGATAACCTGGCTATCATACACTGATCACATGACTGATTATGCACTCTTCACATGCCTGATCATGCACTGATAATGTGGATGATCATGCGCTGATCACGAAGCTGATCATACACTGATCAGGTGACTGTGCATGCACTGATCACTTGGCTTATCGTGCACTGATCATGTGGCTGATCATGCAATGTTCACGTACCTATAATGCACTTATCACGTGACTGCGCATGTACTGGTCACGTGAATATTATACACTGATCCCGTGACAGATCAGGCACTGATCATATGACTGATCATGCACTGATCAGGAGGCTATCATGCACTTATCACGTGACTATGATGCACTGACCACGTGACTGTTCATACACTGATCACTTGGCTATCATGCTCTGATCACAAGGCTGATCATGCACTGATCACGTGACTGATCATGTACTGATCACCTGGCTATCACGGACGGATCACGTGACTGATAATGCACTGGTCACGTGGCTATCATACACGGATCACGTGACTGTTCATACACTGATCCCTTGGTTATCATGCACTGAACACGTGGCTGACCATGCACTGATCACGTGACTGATCACGCACTGATCACGTGGCTATAATGCACGGATCATGTGACTGATCATGCACTGATCACTTGGCTAACATGCACTGATCACGTGACTGATCATACTCTGATCACGTGACTGATCATGCACTGATCACGTGGCTATCATGCACTGATCACGTGGCTGATCATGCACTGATCACGTGACTGATCATGCACTTATCACTTGGGTATCATACACTGATCACGTGGCTGATCATGCACTGATCACGTGACTGATCATGCACTTATCACTTGGGTATCATACACTGATCACGTGGCTATCATGCACTGATCACGTGGCTGATCATGCACTGATCACGTGGCTATCATGCACTGATCACGTGGCTGATCATGCACTGATCACGTGACTGATCATGCACTGATCACTTGGCTATCATGCACTGATCACGTCGATGATCATACACTGATCACGTAGCTATCATGCACTGACCACGTAACTGATAATGCACTATTCACGTGGATGATCATACACTGATCACGTGGCTGACCATGCACTGATCACGTGGCTCTCATGCACTGATCACCTGACTGATTATGCACTGATCACGTGGCTGATCATACTCTGATCACGTGACTGATCATGCACTTATCACGGGGCTATCATGCACTGATCACGTGGCTATCATGCACTGATCACGTGGCTGATCATGCACTGATCACGTGGCTATCATGCACTGATCACGTGGCTGATCATGCACTGATCACGTGACTGATCATGCACTGATCACTTGGCTATCATGCACTGATCACGTGACTGATCATGCACTGATCACGTCGATGATCATACACTGATCACTTAGCTATCATGCACTGATCACGTAACTGATAATGCACTAATCACGTGGATGATCATACACTGATCACGTGGCTGACCATGCACTGATCACGTGGCTCTCAAGCACTGATCACCTGACTGATTATGCACTGATCACGTGGCTGATCATACTCTGATCACGTGACTGATCATGCACTTATCACGGGGCTATCATGCACTGATCACGTGGCTGATCAAGGACCGATAACGTGACTGATCATGCACTGATCAGTTGGCTATCATGCACTGATCACGTGGCTATCATGCACTTATCACGGGGCTGATCATCCACTAATCACACGGCAGATCATGAACTGATCACATGACTTATCATGCAGTGATCTTGTGTCTGAATGTGGCTGATCATGTGACTAATCAAGAACTGATCACGTGGCTATCATGCACTGATGATGTGCCTCAGGAGGCAATAACTAAAGAGCTGAGCAGGCACGAATCACGCAATCAGCAGGCAATAATCATGGACCTCAGCTGTGATGAATCATGCTGCTCAACTGGCAATCAACAAGCAGCTGAATAGGCAGGAGTCAGATGGCTCAGCTGGCAATTTCAAGCAGATGAGCAGGCAGGAATCACGCAGCTCAACTGGCAATTGTCAAGCAGCTGAGCAGACAGGAAAATCGCAGCTCAGTAGGCCCTGATCA
>NW_020190663.1:0-20525 GCF_002263795.3 Bos taurus
GATTCAAGCTGAGGCGCAAGCACAGCAGCATAGCATGGCGCATGCGATTATGCTGCTCCTGCAATCAGCACTACCAGCAGTTAATCACGCAGCTCATCTGGCATTTCAGCAGATGAGCACGATATGGTCAGCTGCATTTGATGAATTGAGCGGCGAATCATCAGCTCGAGCTACGCATGATCTGCATCCTTTCAGGATGATTCAAGTCCAGATCACTGGCTGTATGCACTGATCACGTGCTATCATGCACTGATGACGGCCACTGATGATGTGGCTCGGCACTGATCACATGCTTCATTCATGATCACGTGTTTATTCAGAAGAATCAGTGACTGACAGCGCTTATCTATATTGAACACTGTCGTGGCTATACATATAGCGCACATGGAGTTCATGATCATTTATCAGCCAATCAGTGACTGACGCGCTGATCATGGACGTGCACGGCCATAACCAGGTGGCTGATCAGAATTGACATTGAGCGCGTATGCATGATCGTGGTTCGCACACGGTTATTCATACAGTATTCCTACTGGACGCGCATTACGTCTCCAGTGATATCTGAAGCATTTCATGCATCTATCATTGCCGGCGGATTCAATGACATTAGGAGCTCGCATACCGCAAATGCGGATCGAGCCTCAGGAGTTCACGGTATTCTCGAGCATCTCCTCAAAAAATAGTCTGCGTTGTATTCTTTTCTTTACGCTATTTCACTGGTTGCTGTCCCACACATCTCGCTCTCTCTGTCCAACGAGTTAACTAATGCCCGAATTCATTAATCTGCATTTCCTATTCAGCTGATCATGAGCTCTGAACCCACGCTATTCTGGCTGACATCAGATTTAGTAGATCGTTTAGGGGCCGACGTATGTGCAAATTTCGAATTTATTGTCTTCCGCGTAAACCAGCTACTTCTATCTTTTTCCACATTTACTTAGTTCTATATATATCTTGACATTTCATATAAATCCCTAGCCATTTCTCTTGAAACCAATGTTCCGGAGTGCTAGAACCACAGGACTAGAGCATATACAGAGTGAGCAGCACACACACGCAATCAGCACGCAATAAGCAGGAGCTAGCAGTGACGATCAGCTGCTCAACTGGCTATCACACTGACGGCAGGATTCACGACTATGCAATTTCAAGCAGATAGCGAAGCTCACCAGCTCAGCTGGCAATTCTTCATGCAATGAGCGGCAGGATCACGACAGTTCAGCACCTGAGTTCACCTGAATTGCAGGCACTGATCACTCTGATCCAATTCAGATCAAGTGACTGAGCATCACGATCACTTGGCTATCATTTCACTGATATACTGCTGAATGCACTGATACGTTGCTGATCGGCACTGATCACAGTTTAATCAGCAGTGATCAGTGACTGACAGCGCTGATCAGGACTTGCACACACTGATCACGTGGCTATCATGCACTGATCACGTGACTTCGCATGCACTTGATGACGTGGCTGTTGGGGCACTGATCAAGTGTTTATCAGGCAGTGATCAGTGACTGACAGGCGGCTGATCAGGGGACTGTGCACGCACTGATCAGGTGGCTGATCAGGAACTGACCGCCTGACCGCGGCATGCAGTGATCACGTGGCTGGTCGTTCACTGATCACGTGTTTATCATACGGTGATCACGTGACTGAGAGGCGCTGATCACGTGACTGTGCCGTCAGTGATCACGTGGCTGAGCAGGCACTGATATCGTGACTGAGCATGCACTGATCATGTGCCGGGAGCCGGGGAGGCATTCCACTCTGGACAAAGGTCATGAGGAAGGAGGCTCGGCATACGCAAATGCGGGATCGAGCCTCAGGAGTCCACCCGGATATTCTCGAGCATCTCCCCCCCAAAAAAACCGGAGTCTGCCTACTGTATTGCTTTGTGCTCTCACCTCTGATTTCACTGGGGGCTGTCCCCCACCACCATCTCGCTCTCTCTGTCAAAGAGTTAACTTACAGCTCCAATTCATAAAGTTCCTTGTCATTCTTCCCTTTAACTTCCAGCTGAGTCTCCATCTGGAGCGCGGAACCCACCACGCTTACTAATTATGCCTGGGCTGCTAAGACCCACTCGAGAAGGTGTCTAGGGTGAGGCACCTTTCGCTATTCGAGAGGGCGCCTGCGGCCTACGTAAGTGGTGCAAACTTCTTGTCTTGAAGTTTGATTGGTCTTCCGCGTAAACCA
Organism: Bos taurus; assembly: GCF_002263795.3. Classification (NCBI taxonomy): domain Eukaryota; kingdom Metazoa; phylum Chordata; class Mammalia; order Artiodactyla; family Bovidae; genus Bos; species Bos taurus. Next base: position 2,200 of record NW_020190663.1, read on the forward strand.
AGCTACTCAGTCTCTTTTCTCCACCGAATTTTCCTACTGAGCTCTCCTCATACTATTATTCTTGACATCTCTGATTAGCATATAAATAGTCGCCTAGGCCATCTCTCCTTCGAATACCCTGGATCAGTTGGGGCTGGTCCCCGGCAGGTGGCGACCGAACAGGGACCTCAGGAGGCAATACTCAAAGAGCTGAGCAGACACGAACCACGCAATCAGCAGGCAATAAGCATGGAGCTCAGCAGTGACGAATCATGCTGCTCAACTGGCAATAATCAAGCACGTGACCAGGCAGGAATCACGCAGCTCAGCTGGCAATTGTCAAGCAGATGAGCCGACAGGAATCACGCAGCTCAGCTGGCAATTGTCATGCAGATGAGCCGGCAGGAATCAACGCAGCTCAGCAGGCCCTGATCACGTGACTCTGCAGGCACTGATCACGTGGCTGATCAAGTCCAGATCACGTGACTGAGCATGCACTGATCACGTGGCTATCATGCACTGATGACGTGACTGCGCATGCACTGATGACGTGGCTGATCGGGCACTGATCACATGGCTCATCATGCACTGATCACGTGTTTATCAGGCAATGATCAGTGACTGACAGGCGCTGATCATGGGACTGTGCACGCACTGATCACGTGGCTATCATGCACTGATCACGTGACTGCGCATGCACTGATGACGTGGCTGTTCGGGCACTGATCACGTGTTTATCAGGCAGTGATCAGTGACTGACAGGCGCTGATCAGGGGACTGTGCACGCACTGATCAGGTGGCTGATCAGGAACTGACCACCTGACCGCGCATGCAGTGATCACGTGGCTGGTCGTTCACTGATCACGTGTTTATCATACGGTGATCACGTGACTGAGAGGCGCTGATCACGTGACTGTGCCGTCAGTGATCACGTGGCTGAGCAGGCACTGATATCGTGACTGAGCATGCACTGATCATGTGCCGGGAGCCGGGGAGGCATTCCACTCTGGACAAAGGTCATGAGGAAGGAGGCTCGGCATACGCAAATGCGGGATCGAGCCTCAGGAGTCCACCCGGATATTCTCGAGCATCTCCCCCCCAAAAAAACCGGAGTCTGCCTACTGTATTGCTTTGTGCTCTCACCTCTGATTTCACTGGGGGCTGTCCCCCACCACCATCTCGCTCTCTCTGTCAAAGAGTTAACTTACAGCTCCAATTCATAAAGTTCCTTGTCATTCTTCCCTTTAACTTCCAGCTGAGTCTCCATCTGGAGCGCGGAACCCACCACGCTTACTAATTATGCCTGGGCTGCTAAGACCCACTCGAGAAGGTGTCTAGGGTGAGGCACCTTTCGCTATTCGAGAGGGCGCCTGCGGCCTACGTAAGTGGTGCAAACTTCTTGTCTTGAAGTTTGATTGGTCTTCCGCGTAAACCAAGCTACTCAGTCTCTTTTCTCCACCGAATTTTCCTACTGAGCTCTCCTCATACTATTATTCTTGACATCTCTGATTAGCATATAAATAGTCGCCTAGGCCATCTCTCCTTCGAATACCCTGGATCAGTTGGGGCTGGTCCCCGGCAGGTGGCGACCGAACAGGGACCTCAGGAGGCAATACTCAAAGAGCTGAGCAGACACGAACCACGCAATCAGCAGGCAATAAGCATGGAGCTCAGCAGTGACGAATCATGCTGCTCAACTGGCAATAATCAAGCACGTGACCAGGCAGGAATCACGCAGCTCAGCTGGCAATTGTCAAGCAGATGAGCCGACAGGAATCACGCAGCTCAGCTGGCAATTGTCATGCAGATGAGCCGGCAGGAATCACGCAGCTCAGCAGGCCCTGATCACGTGACTCTGCAGGCACTGATCACGTGGCTGATCAAGTCCAGATCACGTGACTGAGCATGCACTGATCACGTGGCTATCATGCACTGATGACGTGACTGCGCATGCACTGATGACGTGGCTGATTCAGGCACTTGATCACATTGGCTCATCATGCACTGATCACGTGTTTATTCAGCAATTGCTCAGTGACTGACAGGCGCTGAGCACGTCGACTTTGTGCACGCCACTGATCACGTGCTCTCATGCACTGATCACGTGACTTGCGCTTATGCACTGATGACGTCGGCTGTTCGGTGGAACTGATCCGTGTTGTATTCAGGGCAGTTCGATCAGTGACTGACAGGCGCTGAGCAGGGGACTGTGCACCGCCTGATCCAGGTGTCGATCAGGAACTGACCGCCATGACCGCGCAATGCAGTGTCACGTGGCTGGTCGTTCACTGATCCGTGTTTTATCAACGGTGATTCACGTGACTGGAGGAGGCGCTGTGATCACGTGACTGTGCCGTCAGTGATCACGTGGCTGAGCAGGCACTGATATCGTGACTGAGCATGCACTGATCATGTGCCGGGAGCCGGGGAGGCATTCCACTCTGGACAAAGGTCATGAGGAAGGAGGCTCGGCATACGCAAATGCGGGATCGAGCCTCAGGAGTCCACCCGGATATTCTCGAGCATCTCCCCCCAAAAAAACCGGAGTCTGCCTACTGTATTGCTTTGTGCTCTCACCTCTGATTTCACTGGGGGCTGTCCCCCACCACCATCTCGCTCTCTCTGTCAAAGAGTTAACTTACAGCTCCAATTCATAAAGTTCCTTGTCATTCTTCCCTTTAACTTCCAGCTGAGTCTCCATCTGGAGCGCGGAACCCACCACGCTTACTAATTATGCCTGGGCTGCTAAGACCCACTCGAGAAGGTGTCTAGGGTGAGGCACCTTTCGCTATTCGAGAGGGCGCCTGCGGCCTACGTAAGTGGTGCAAACTTCTTGTCTTGAAGTTTGATTGGTCTTCCGCGTAAACCAAGCTACTCAGTCTCTTTTCTCCACCGAATTTTCCTACTGAGCTCTCCTCATACTATTATTCTTGACATCTCTGATTAGCATATAAATAGTCGCCTAGGCCATCTCTCCTTCGAATACCCTGGATCAGTTGGGGCTGGTCCCCGGCAGGTGGCGACCGAACAGGGACCTCAGAGGCAATACTCAAAGAGCTGAGCAGACACGAACCACGCAATCAGCAGGCAATAAGCATGGAGCTCAGCAGTGACGAATCATGCTGCTCAACTGGCAATAATCAAGCACGTGACCAGGCAGGAATCACGCAGCTCAGCTGGCAATTGTCAAGCAGATGAGCCGACAGGAATCACGCAGCTCAGCTGGCAATTGTCATGCAGATGAGCCGGCAGGAATCACGCAGCTCAGCAGGCCCTGATCACGTGACTCTGCAGGCACTGATCACGTGGCTGATCAAGTCCAGATCACGTGACTGAGCATGCACTGATCACGTGGCTATCATGCACTGATGACGTGACTGCGCATGCACTGATGACGTGGCTGATCAGGCACTGATCACATGGCTCATCATGCACTGATCACGTGTTTATCAGGCAATGATCAGTGACTGACAGGCGCTGATCATGGGACTGTGCACGCACTGATCACGTGGCTATCATGCACTGATCACGTGACTGCGCATGCACTGATGACGTGGCTGTTCGGGCACTGATCACGTGTTTATCAGGCAGTGATCAGTGACTGACAGGCGCTGATCAGGGGACTGTGCACGCACTGATCAGGTGGCTGATCAGGAACTGACCACCTGACCGCGCATGCAGTGATCACGTGGCTGGTCGTTCACTGATCACGTGTTTATCATACGGTGATCACGTGACTGAGAGGCGCTGATCACGTGACTGTGCCGTCAGTGATCACGTGGCTGAGCAGGCACTGATATCGTGACTGAGCATGCACTGATCATGTGCCGGGAGCCGGGGAGGCATTCCACTCTGGACAAAGGTCATGAGGAAGGAGGCTCGGCATACGCAAATGCGGGATCGAGCCTCAGGAGTCCACCCGGATATTCTCGAGCATCTCCCCCCCAAAAAAACCGGAGTCTGCCTACTGTATTGCTTTGTGCTCTCACCTCTGATTTCACTGGGGGCTGTCCCCCACCACCATCTCGCTCTCTCTGTCAAAGAGTTAACTTACAGCTCCAATTCATAAAGTTCCTTGTCATTCTTCCCTTTAACTTCCAGCTGAGTCTCCATCTGGAGCGCGGAACCCACCACGCTTACTAATTATGCCTGGGCTGCTAAGACCCACTCGAGAAGGTGTCTAGGGTGAGGCACCTTTCGCTATTCGAGAGGGCGCCTGCGGCCTACGTAAGTGGTGCAAACTTCTTGTCTTGAAGTTTGATTGGTCTTCCGCGTAAACCAAGCTACTCAGTCTCTTTTCTCCACCGAATTTTCCTACTGAGCTCTCCTCATACTATTATTCTTGACATCTCTGATTAGCATATAAATAGTCGCCTAGGCCATCTCTCCTTCGAATACCCTGGATCAGTTGGGGCTGGTCCCCGGCAGGTGGCGACCGAACAGGGACCTCAGGAGGCAATACTCAAAGAGCTGAGCAGACACGAACCACGCAATCAGCAGGCAATAAGCATGGAGCTCAGCAGTGACGAATCATGCTGCTCAACTGGCAATAATCAAGCACGTGACCAGGCAGGAATCACGCAGCTCAGCTGGCAATTGTCAAGCAGATGAGCCGACAGGAATCACGCAGCTCAGATGGCAATTGTCATGCAGATGAGCCGGCAGGAATCACGCAGCTCAGCAGGCCCTGATCACGTGACTCTGCAGGCACTGATCACGTGGCTGATCAAGTCCAGATCACGTGACTGAGCATGCACTGATCACGTGGCTATCATGCACTGATGACGTGACTGCGCATGCACTGATGACGTGGCTGATCGGGCACTGATCACATGGCTCATCATGCACTGATCACGTGTTTATCAGGCAATGATCAGTGACTGACAGGCGCTGATCATGGGACTGTGCACGCACTGATCACGTGGCTATCATGCACTGATCACGTGACTGCGCATGCACTGATGACGTGGCTGTTCGGGCACTGATCACGTGTTTATCAGGCAGTGATCAGTGACTGACAGGCGCTGATCAGGGGACTGTGCACGCACTGATCAGGTGGCTGATCAGGAACTGACCACCTGACCGCGCATGCAGTGATCACGTGGCTGGTCGTTCACTGATCACGTGTTTATCATACGGTGATCACGTGACTGAGAGGCGCTGATCACGTGACTGTGCCGTCAGTGATCACGTGGCTGAGCAGGCACTGATATCGTGACTGAGCATGCACTGATCATGTGCCGGGAGCCGGGGAGGCATTCCACTCTGGACAAAGGTCATGAGGAAGGAGGCTCGGCATACGCAAATGCGGGATCGAGCCTCAGGAGTCCACCCGGATATTCTCGAGCATCTCCCCCCCAAAAAAACCGGAGTCTGCCTACTGTATTGCTTTGTGCTCTCACCTCTGATTTCACTGGGGGCTGTCCCCCACCACCATCTCGCTCTCTCTGTCAAAGAGTTAACTTACAGCTCCAATTCATAAAGTTCCTTGTCATTCTTCCCTTTAACTTCCAGCTGAGTCTCCATCTGGAGCGCGGAACCCACCACGCTTACTAATTATGCCTGGGCTGCTAAGACCCACTCGAGAAGGTGTCTAGGGTGAGGCACCTTTCGCTATTCGAGAGGGCGCCTGCGGCCTACGTAAGTGGTGCAAACTTCTTGTCTTGAAGTTTGATTGGTCTTCCGCGTAAACCAAGCTACTCAGTCTCTTTTCTCCACCGAATTTTCCTACTGAGCTCTCCTCATACTATTATTCTTGACATCTCTGATTAGCATATAAATAGTCGCCTAGGCCATCTCTCCTTCGAATACCCTGGATCAGTTGGGGCTGGTCCCCGGCAGGTGGCGACCGAACAGGGACCTCAGGAGGCAATACTCAAAGAGCTGAGCAGACACGAACCACGCAATCAGCAGGCAATAAGCATGGAGCTCAGCAGTGACGAATCATGCTGCTCAACTGGCAATAATCAAGCACGTGACCAGGCAGGAATCACGCAGCTCAGCTGGCAATTGTCAAGCAGATGAGCCGACAGGAATCACGCAGCTCAGCTGGCAATTGTCATGCAGATGAGCCGGCAGGAATCACGCAGCTCAGCAGGCCCTGATCACGTGACTCTGCAGGCACTGATCACGTGGCTGATCAAGTCCAGATCACGTGACTGAGCATGCACTGATCACGTGGCTATCATGCACTGATGACGTGACTGCGCATGCACTGATGACGTGGCTGATCAGGCACTGATCACATGGCTCATCATGCACTGATCACGTGTTTATCAGGCAATGATCAGTGACTGACAGGCGCTGATCATGGGACTGTGCACGCACTGATCACGTGGCTCTCATGCACTTATCACGTGACTGCACATGCACTGATGACGTGGCTGTTCGGGCACTGATCACGTGTTTATCAGGCAGTGATCAGTGACTGACAGGCGCTGATCAGGGGACTGTGCACGCACTGATCAGGTGGCTGATCAGGAACTGACCACCTGACCGCGCATGCAGTGATCACGTGGCTGGTCGTTCACTGATCACGTGTTTATCATACGGTGATCACGTGACTGAGAGGCGCTGATCACGTGACTGTGCCGTCAGTGATCACGTGGCAGAGCAGGCACTGATATCGTGACTGAGCATGCACTGATCATGTGCCGGGAGCCGGGGAGGCATTCCACTCTGGACAAAGGTCATGAGGAAGGAGGCTCGGCATACGCAAATGCGGGATCGAGCCTCAGGAGTCCACCCGGATATTCTCGAGCATCTCCCCCCAAAAAAACCAGAGTCTGCCTACTGTATTGCTTTGTGCTCTCACCTCTGATTTCACTGGGGGCTGTCCCCCACCACCATCTCGCTCTCTTGTCAAAGAGTAACTTAACAGCTCCAATTCATAAAGTTCCTTGTCATTCTTCCCTTTAACTTCCAGCTGAGTCTCCATCTGGAGCGCGGAACCCACCACGCTTACTAATATGCCTGGGCTGCTAAGACCCACTCGAGAAGGTGTCTAGGGTGAGGCACCTTTCGCTATTCGAGAGGGCGCCTGCCGCCTACGTAAGTGGTGCAAACTTCTTGTCTTGAAGTTTTGATTGGTCTTCCGCGTAAACCAAGCTACTCAGTCCTCTTTTCTCCACCGAATTTTCCTACTGAGCTCTCCTCATACTATTATTCTTGACATCTCTGATTAGCATATAAATAGTCGCCTAGGCCATCTCTCCTTCGAATACCCTGGATCAGTTGGGGCTGGTCCCCGGCAGGTGGCGACCGAACAGGGACCTCAGGAGGCAATACTCAAAGAGCTGAGCAGACACGAAACCACGCAATCAGCAGGCAATAAAGCATGGAGCTCAGCAGTGACGAATCATGCTGCTCAACTGGCAATAATCAAGCAACGTGGACCAGGCAGGAATCACGCAGCTCAGCTGGCAATTGTCAAGCAGATGAGCCGACAGGAATCACGGCAGCTCAGCTGGCAATTGTCATGCAGATGGAGCCGGCAGGAATCACGCAGCTCAGCAGGCCCTGGATACAACGTGAACTCTGCCAGGCACTGATCACGTGGGCCTGATCAAGTCCAGATCACGTGACTGAAGCATGTCACTGATCACGTGGCTATCATGCAACTGATGACGTGACTGCGCATGCACTGATGACGTGGCTGATCGGGCACTGATCACATGGCTCATCATGCACTGATCACGTGTTTATCAGGCAATGATCAGTGACTGACAGGCGCTGATCATGGGACTGTGCACGCACTGATCACGTGGCTATCATGCACTGATCACGTGACTGCGCATGCACTGATGACGTGGCTGTTCGGGCACTGATCACAGTGTTTATCAGGCAGTGATCAGTGACTGACAGGCGCTGATCAGGGGACTGTGCCACGCACTGATCAGGTGGCTGATCAGGAACTGACCACCTGACCGCGCATGCAGTGATCACGTGGCTGGTCGTTCACTGATCACGTGTTTATCATACGGTGATCACGTGACTGAGAGGCGCTGATCACGTGACTGTGCCGTCAGTGATCACGTGGCTGAGCAGGCACTGATATCGTGACTGAGCATGCACTGATCATGTGCCGGGAGCCGGGAGGCCTTCCACTCTGGACAAAGGTCATGAGGAAGGAGGCTCGGCATACGCAAATGCGGATCGAGCCTCAGGAGATCCACCCGGAATGTTCTCGAAGCATCTCCCCCCCAAAAAAACCGGAGTTCTGCTCTTACTGTAATTTGCTTTTGGCTCGTCACCTCTGATTTCACTGGGTCTGTCCCCACCACCATCTCGCTCTCCTGTCAAAGAGTTAACTTACAGCTCCAATTCATAAAGTTCCTTGTCATTCTTCCCTTTAACTTCCAGCTGAGTCCTCCATCTGGAGCGCGGAACCCCACGCTTACTAATTATGCCTGGGCTGCTAGACCCACTCGAGAAGGTGGTCCTAGGGTGAGGCACCTTTCGCTATTCGAGAGGGCGCCTGCGCGCCTACGTAAGTGGTGCAAAACTTCTTGTCTTGAAGTTTGATTGGGTCTTCCGCGTAACCAAGCTACTCAGTCCTCTTTTCTCCACCGAATTTTCCTACTGAAGCTCTCCTCATACTATTATTCTTGACATCTGCTGGATTAGCATATAAATAGTCGCCTAGGCCATCTCTCCTTCGAATACCCTGGGATCAGTGGGGGCTGGGTCCCCGGCAGGTGGGCGGACCGACCAGAGGACCTCCAAGGAGGCAATACTCAAAGAGCTGAGCAAGACCACGAACCACGGCAATCAGCAGGCCAATAAGCATGGAGCATCACCAGTTGACGAATCATGCTGCTTCACTGGGCAATAATCAAGCACGTGACACCGGCAGGAATCACGCAGCATCAGCTGGCAATTTGTCAAGCAGATGAGGCCCGACAGGAATCACGCAGACTTCAGATGGCAATTGTCATGCAGATGAGCTGGCAGGAATCACGGCAGCTCAGCAGGCCCTGATCACGTGACTCTGCAGGCACTGATCACGTGCTGGATATCCAGAATCACGTGATGAACATGCACTGATCACTGGCTACAGCACTGATGACGTGGAACTGCACAAATGCACTGATGACGTGGCGATCGGGCCACTGATCACATGCTCCATCATGCACGATCTCCGTGTTTATCAGGCAATGACAGTGACTGACAGCCTGATCAATGGGCTAGTCACAGCACTGATCACGTGGCTATCAATGCACTGATCAATCGTGACGCGCATGGCACTGATGACGTGGCTGTCGGGCTACTGATCAACGTGTTTATCAGTGCAGTGATCAGTGACTGACAGGCGCTGATCAGGGGACTGTGCACGCACTGATCAGGTGGCTGATCAGGAACTGACCACCTGACGCGCATGCAGTGATCACGTGGCCTGGTCGTTCACTGATCACGTGTTTATCATACGGTGATCACGTGACTGAGAGGCCGCTTGATCACGTGACTGTGCCGTCAGTGATCACGTGGCTGAGGCAGGCACTGATATCGTGACTGAGCATGCACTGATCATGTGCCGGGAGCCGGGGAGGCATTCCACTCTGGACAAAGGTCATGAGGAAGGAGGCTCGGCATATCGCAAAATGCGGGATTCGAGCCTCAGGAGTCCACCCGGATATCTCTCGAGCATTCTCCCCCCAAAAAAAAACCGGAGTCTGCCTACTGTATTGCTTGTGCTCTCACCTCTGATTTCACTGGGGGCTGTCCCCCACCACCATCTCGCTCTCTCTGTCAAAGAGTTAACTTAGCAGCTCCAATTCATAAAGTTCCTTGTCATTCTTCCCTTTAACTTCCAGCTGAGTCTCATCGGAGCGCGGACCCCACCACGCTTACTAATTAATGCCTGGGCTGCTAAGACCCACTCGAGAAGGTGTCTAGGGTGAGGCACCTTCGCTATTCGACGAGGGGCGCCTGCGGCCTACGTAAGTGGTGCAAACTTCTTGTCTTGAAGTTTGATTGGTCTTCGGCGTAAACCAAGCTACTCAGTCTCTTTTCTCCACCGAATTTTCCTACTGAGCTCTCCTCATACTATTATTTTTGACATCTCTGATTAGCATATACAGAGTCGCCTAGGCCATCTCTCCTTCGAATACCCTGGATCAGTTGGGGCTGGTCCCCGGCAGGTGGCGACCGAACAGGGACCTCAGGAGGCAATACTCAAAGAGCTGAGCAGACACGAACCACGCAATCAGCAGGCAATAAGCATGGAGCTCAGCAGTGACGAATCATGCTGCTCAACTGGCAATAATCAAGCACGTGACCAGGCAGGAATCACGCAGCTCAGCTGGCAATTGTCAAGCAGATGAGCCGACAGGAATCACGCAGCTCAGATGGCAATTGTCATGCAGATGAGCCGGCAGGAATCACGCAGCTCAGCAGGCCCTGATCACGTGACTCTGCAGGCACTGATCACGTGGCTGATCAAGTCCAGATCACGTGACTGAGCATGCACTGATCACGTGGCTATCATGCACTGATGCCGTGGCTGCTCAGGCACTGATCACATGGCTCATCATGCACTGATCACGTGTTTATCAGGCAATGATCAGTGACTGACAGGCGCTGATCATGGGACTGTGCACGCACTGATCACGTGGCTATCATGCACTGATCACGTGACTGCGCATGCACTGATGACGTGGCTCTTCGGGCACTGATCACGTGTTTATCAGGCAGTGATCAGTGACTGACAGGCGCTGATCAGTGGACTGTGCACGCAATGATCAGGTGGCTGATCAGGAACTGAACACCTGACTGCACATGCAGTGATCACGTGGCTGGTCGTTCACTGATCAGGTGTTTATCATACGGTGATCACGTGACTGAGAGGCGCTGATCACGTGACTGTGCCGTCAGTGATCACGTGGCAGAGCAGGCACTGATATCGTGACTGAGCATGCACTGATCATGTGCCGGGAGCCGGGGAGGCATTCCACTCTGGACAAAGGTCATGAGGAAGGAGGCTCGGCATACGCAAATGCCGGATCGAGCCTAAGGAGTCCACCCGGGTATTCTCGAGCATCTCCCCCCCAAAAAAACCGGAGTCTGCCTACTGTATTGCTTTGTGCTCTCACCTCTGATTTCACTGGGGGCTGTCCCCCACCACCATCTCGCTCTCTCTGTCAAAGAGTTAACCTACAGCTCCAATTCATAAAGTTCCTTGTCATTCTTCCCTTTACCTTCCATCTGAGTCTGCATCTGGAGCGCAGAACCCACCATGCTTACTAATTATGCCTGGGCTGCTAAGACCCACTCGAAAAGGTGTCTAGGGTGAGGCACCTTTCGCTATTCGAGAGGGCGCCTGCGGCCTACGTAAGTGGTGCAAACTTCTTGTCTTGAAGTTTGATTGGTCTTCCGCGTAAACCAAGCTACTCAGTCTCTTTTCTCCACCGAATTTTCCTACTGAGCTCTCCTCATACTATTATTCTTGACATCTCTGATTAGCATATAAATAGTCGCCTAGGCCATCTCTCCTTCGAATACCCTGGATCAGTTGGGGCTGGTCCCCGGCAGGTGGCGACCGAACAGGGACATCAGGAGGCAATACTCAAAGAGCTGAGCCGACACGAACCACGCAATCAGGCAATAAGCATGGACCTCAACAGTGACGAATCATGCTGCTCAACTGGCAATAATCAAGCACGTGACCAGGCAGGAATCACGCAGCTCAGCTGGCAATTGTCAAGCAGATGAGCCGACAGGAATCACGCAGCTCAGATGGCAATTGTCATGCAGATGAGCCGGCAGGAATCACGCAGCTCAGCAGGCCCTGATCACGTGACTCTGCAGGCACTGATCACGTGGCTGATCAAGTCCAGATCACGTGACTGAGCATGCACTGATCACGTGGCTATCATGCACTGATGACGTGACTGCGCATGCACTGATGACGTGGCTGATCAGGCACTGATCACATGGTCATCATGCACTGATCACTGTTGTTTATCAGGCATATGATCAGTGACTGACAGGCGCTGATCATGGGACTGTGCACGCACTGATCACTGGCTTCTTTGCACTGATCACGTGACTGCGCATGCACTGATGACGTGGCTGTCGGGGCACTGATCACGTGTTTATCAGGCAGTGATCAGTGACTGACAGGCGCTGATCAGGGGACTGGGCATCGCCACTGATTCAGGTGGCTGATCAGGGAACTGACCACCTGACCGCGCATGCAGTGATCACGTGGCTGGTCGTTCACTGATCACGTGTTTATCATACGGTTGATCACGTGACTGAGAGGGCGCTGATTCACGTGACTGTGCCCGTCAGTGATCACGTGGCCGAGCAGGCAACTGATGATCGTGACTGAGCATGCACTGATACATGTCCGGGGAGCCCGGGAGGCATTCCACTCTGGACAAAGGTCATGAGGAAGGAGGCTCGGCATACGCAAATGCGGGGATCGAGCCTCAGGAGTCCACCCGGATATTCTCGAGCATCTCCCCCCAAAAAAACCGGAGTCTGCCTACTGTATTGCTTTGTGCTCTCACCTCTGATTTCCACTGGGGGCTGTCCCCCACCACCATCTCGCTCTCTCTGTCAAAGAGTTAACTTACAGCTCCAATTCATAAAGTTCCTTGTCATTCTTCCCTTTAACTTCCAGCTGAGTCTCCATCTGGAGCGCGGAACCCACCACGCTTACTAATTATGCCTGGGCTGCTAAGACCCACTCGAGAAGGTGTCTAGGGTGAGGCACCTTTCGCTATTCGAGAGGGCGCCTGCGGCCTACGTAAGTGGTGCAAACTTCTTGTCTTGAAGTTTGATTGGTCTTCCGCGTAAACCAAGCTACTCAGTCTCTTTTCTCCACCGAATTTTCCTACTGAGCTCTCCTCATACTATTATTCTTGACATCTCTGATTAGCATATAAATAGTCGCCTAGGCCATCTCTCCTTCGAATACCCTGGATCAGTTGGGGCTGGTCCCCGGCAGGTTGGCGACGCGAACAGGGACCTCAGGAGGCAATACTCAAAGAGCTGAGCAGACACGAACCACGCAATCAGCAGGCAATAAGCATGGAGCTCAGCAGTGGACGAATCATGCTGCTCAACTGGCAATAATCAAGCACGTGACCAGGCAGGAATCACGCAGCTCAGCTGGCATTGTCAGCAAGATGAAGCCGACAGGAATCACGCCGCTCAGCTGGCAATAGTCATCGCAGAATGTACTGGTGGGTCCCGGCAGGAATCACGCAGCTCAAGCAGGCCCTGATCCACGTGACTCCTGGCCGGCACTGATCACGTGGCTGATCAAGTCCAGATCACGTGACTGAGCATGCACTGAATCACGTGGCTATCAGCATGATGACGTGGACTGCGCATGCACTGATGACGTGGCTGATCAGGCACTGATCACATGGCTCATCATGCACTGATCACGTGTTTATCAGGCAATGATCAGTGATCGACAGGCGCTGATCATGGGACTGTGCACGCACTGATCACGTGGCTATCATGCACTGATCACGTGACTGCGCATGCACTATGACCTGGGCTGTTCGGGCACTGATCACGTGTTTATCAGGCAGTGATCAGTGACTGAACAGGCGCTGATCAGGGGACTGTGCACGCACTGATCAGGTGGCTGATCAGGAACTGACCACCTGACCTGCGCATGCAGTGATCACGTGGCTGTCGTTCACTGATCACGTGTTTATCATACGGTGATCACGTGACTGAGAGGCGCTGATCACGTGACTGTGCCGTCAGTGATCACGTGGCTGAGCAGGCACTGATATCGTGACTGAGCATGCACTCGATCATGTGCCGGGGAGCCGGGGGAGGCATTCCACTCTGGACAAAGGTCATGAGGAAGGAGGCTCGGCATACGCAAATGCGGGATCGAGCCTCAGGAGTCCACCCGGATATTCTCGAGCATCTCCCCCCCAAAAAAACCAGAGTCTGCCTACTGTATTGCTTTTGTGCTCTCACCTCTGATTTCACTGGGGGCTGTCCCCACCACCATCTCGCTCTCTCTGTCAAAGAGTTAACTTACAGCTCCAATTCATAAAGTTCCTTGTCATTCTTCCCTTTAACTTCCAGCTGAGTCTCCATCTGGAGCGCGGAACCCACCACGCTTACTAATTATGCCTGGGCTGCTAGACCCACTCGAGAAGGTGTCTAGGGTGAGGCACCTTTCGCTATTCGAGAGGGCGCCTGCGGCCTACGTAAGTGGGTGCAAACTTCTTGTCTTGAAGTTTGATTGGTCTTCCCGCGTAAACCAAGCTACTCAGTCTCTTTTCTCCACCGAATTTTCCTACTGAAGCTCTCCTCATACTTATTATTCTTGACATCTCTGATTAGCATATAAATGGTCGCCTAGGCCAATCTCTCCTTCGAATACCCTGGATCAGTTGGGGCTGGTCCCCGGCAGGTGGCGACCGAACAGGGACCTCAGGAGGCAATACTCAAAGAGCTGAGCAGACACGAACCACGCAATCAGCAGGCAATAAGCATGGAGCTCAGCAGTGACGAATCATGCTGCTCAACTGGCAATAATCAAGCACGTGACCAGGCAGGAATCACGCAGCTCAGCTGGCAATTGTCAAGCAGATGAGCCGACAGGAATCACGCAGCTCAGATGGCAATTGTCATGCAGATGAGCCGGCAGGAATCACGCAGCTCAGCAGGCCCTGATCACGTGACTCTGCAGGCACTGATCACGTGGCTGATCAAGTCCAGATCACGTGATGCACGCACTGATCACGTGGCTATAAGCACTGATGACGGCTCTGCGCATTGCACTGATGACGTGGCTGATCGGCACTGATCACATGGCTCATCATGCACTGATCACGTGTTTATCAGGCAATGATCAGTGACTGACAGGCGCTGATCATGGGACTGTGCACGCACTGATCACGTGGCTATCATGCACTGATCACGTGACTGCGCATGCACTGATGACGTGGCTGATCGGGCACTGGATCACATGGCCTCATCATGCACTGATCACGTGTTTATCAGGCAAATGAATCAGTGACTGACAGGCGCTGATCATGGGACTGTGCACGCACTGATCACGTGGCTCTCATGCACTGATCACGTGACTGCGCATGCACTGATGACGTGGCTGTTCGGGCACTGATCACGTGTTTATCAGGCAGTGATCAGTGACTGACAGGCGCTGATCAGGGGACTGTGCACGCACTGATCAGGTGGCTGATCAGGAACTGAACCACCTGACCGCGCATGCAGTGATCACGTGGCTGGTCGTTCACTGATCACGTGTTTATCATACGGTGATCACGTGACTGAGAGGCGCTGATCACGTGACTGTGCCGTCAGTGATCACGTGGCTGAGCAGGCACTGATATCGTGACTGAGCATGCACTGATCATGTGCCGGGAGCCGGGGAGGCATTCCACTCTGGACAAAGGTCATGAGGAAGGAGGCTCGGCATACGCAAATGCGGGATCGAGCCTCAGGAGTCCACCCGGATATTCTCGAGCATCTCCCCCCCAAAAAAACCGGAGTCTGCCTACTGTATTGCTTTGTGCTCTCACCTGTGATTTCACTGGGGGCTGTCCCCCACCACCATCTCGCTCTCTCTGTCAAAGAGTTAACTTACAGCTCCAATTCATAAAGTTCCTTGTCATTCTTCCCTTTAACTTCCAGCTGAGTCTCCATCTGGAGCGCGGAACCCACCACGCTTACTAATTATGCCTGGGCTGCTAAGACCCACTCGAGAAGGTGTCTAGGGTGAGGCACCTTTCGCTATTCGAGAGGGCGCCTGCGGCCTACGTAAGTGGTGCAAACTTCTTGTCTTGAAGTTTGATTGGTCTTCCGCGTAAACCAAGCTACTCAGTCTCTTTTCTCCACCGAATTTTCCTACTGAGCTCTCCTCATACTATTATTCTTGACATCTCTGATTAGCATATAAATAGTCGCCTAGGCCATCTCTCCTTCGAATACCCTGGATCAGTTGGGGCTGGTCCCCGGCAGGTGGCGACCGAACAGGGACCTCAGGAGGCAATACTCAAAGAGCTGAGCAGACACGAACCACGCAATCAGCAGGCAATAAGCATGGAGCTCAGCAGTGACGAATCATGCTGCTCAACTGGCAATAATCAAGCACGTGACCAGGCAGGAATCACGCAGCTCAGCTGGCAATTGTCAAGCAGATGAGCCGACAGGAATCACGCAGCTCAGCTGGCAATAGTCATGCAGATGAGCCGGCAGGAATCACGCAGCTCAGCAGGCCCTGATCACGTGACTCTGCAGGCACTGATCACGTGGCTGATCAAGTCCAGATCACGTGACTGAGCATGCACTGATCACGTGGCTATCATGCACTGATGACGTGACTGCGCATGCACTGATGACGTGGCTGTTCGGGCACTGATCACGTGTTTATCAGGCAGTGATCAGTGACTGACAGGCGCTGATCAGGGGACTGTGCACGCACTGATCAGGTGGCTGATCAGGAACTGAACACCTGACCGCGCATGCAGTGATCACGTGGCTGGTCGTTCACTGATCACGTGTTTATCATACGGTGATCACCGTGACTGAGAGGCGCTGATCACGTGACTGTGCCGTCAGTGATCACGTGGCTGAGCAGGCACTGATATCGTGACTGAGCATGCACTGATCCTGTGCCGGGAGCCGGGGAGGCATTCCACTCTGGACAAAGGTCATGAGGAAGGAGGCTCGGCATACGCAAATGCGGGATCGAGCCTCAGGAGTCCACCCGGATGTTCTCGAGCATCTCCCCCCCAAAAAACCGGAGTCTGCCTACTGTATTGCTTTGTGCTCTCACCTCTGATTTCACTGGGGGCTGTCCCCCACCACCATCTCGCTCTCTCTGTCAAAGAGTTAACTTACAGCTCCAATTCATAAAGTTCCTTGTCATTCTTCCCTTTAACTTCCAGCTGAGTCTCCATCTGGAGCGCGGAACCCACCACGCTTACTAATTATGCCTGGGCTGCTAAGACCCACTCGAGAAGGTGTCTAGGGTGAGGCACCTTTCGCTATTCGAGAGGGCGCCTGCGGCCTACGTAAGTGGTGCAAACTTCTTGTCTTGAAGTTTGATTGGTCTTCCGCGTAAACCAAGCTACTCAGTCTCTTTTCTCCACCGAATTTTCCTACTGAGCTCTCCTCATACTATTATTCTTGACATCTCTGATTAGCATATAAATAGTCGCCTAGGCCATCTCTCCTTCGAATACCCTGGATCACTTGGGCTGGTTCCTGGCAGGTGGCGCACCGAACAGGGCACCTCAAGGCCAAATACTCAAAGATGGCGAGCAGACATATACCACGCAATCAGCAGGCAATAAGCATGGAGCTCAGCAGTGACGAATCATGCTGCTCAACTGGCAATAATCAAGCACGTGACCAGGCAGGAATCACGCAGCTCAGCTGGCCAATTGTCAAGCAGATGAGCCGACAGGAATCACGCAGCCTCAGCTGGCAATTGTCATGCAGATGAGCCGGCAGGATGCACGCAGCTCAGCCAGGCCCTGATCACGTGACTCTGCAGGCACTGATCACGTGGCTGATCAAGTCCAGATACACGTGACTGAGCATGCACTGATCACGTGGCTATCATGCACTGATCGACTGGACTCAGGCAAATATCAGTGACTGACAGGCGCTGATCATGGGACTGTGCACGCACTGATCACGTGGCTCATCATGCACTGATCACGTGTTTATCAGGCAATGATCAGTGACTGACAGGCGCTGATCATGGGACTGTGCACGCACTGATCACGTGGCTCTCATGCACTGATCACGTGACTGCGCATGCACTGATGACGTGGCTGTTCGGGCACTGATCATGTGTTTATCAGGCAGTGATCAGTGACTGACAGGTGCTGATCAGGGGACTGTGCACGCACTGATCAGATGGCTGATCAGGATCTGACCACCTGACCGCGCATGCAGTGATCACGTGGCTGGTCGTTCACTGATCACGTGTTTATCATACGGTGATCCCGTGACTGAGAGGCGCTGATCACGTGACTGTGCCGTCAGTGATCACGTGGCTGAGCAGGCACTGATATCGTGACTGAGCATGCACTGATCCTGTGCCGGGAGCCGGGGAGGCATTCCACTCTGGACAAAGGTCATGAGGAAGGAGGCTCGGCATACGCAAATGCCGGGATCGAGCCTCAGGAGTCCACCCGGATATTCTCGAGCATCTCCCCCACCACAAAAACCAGGAGTCTGCTTACTGTATTGCTTTGTGCTCTCACCTTGATTCACTGGGGGCTGTCCCCCACCACCATCTCGCTCTCTCTGTCAAAGAGTTAACTTACAGCTCCAATTCATAAAGTTCCTGTCATTCTTCCCTTTAACTTCCAGCTGAGTCTCCATCTGGA
>NW_020190664.1:0-54484 GCF_002263795.3 Bos taurus
AGGGAAGAATGACAAGGAACTTTATGAATTGGAGCTGTAAGTTAACTCTTTGACAGACAGAGCGAGATGGTGGTGGGGGACAGCTCCCAGTGAAATCAGAGGTGAGAGCACAAAGGAATACAGTAGGCAGACTCTGGTTTTTTTGGGGGGAGATGCTCGAGAATATCCGGGTGGACTCCTGAGGCTCGATCCCGCATTTGAGTATGCCGAGCCTCCTTCCTCATGACCTCTGTCCAGAGTGGAAGGCCTCCCCGGCTCCCGGCACATGATCAGTGCATGCTCACTCACGATATCAGTGCATGATCAGCCACGTGATCACTGACGGCACAGTCACGTGATCAGCGCCTCTCAGTCACGGGATCACCGGGTGATAAACACGTGATCAGTGAACGACCAGCCACGTGATCACTGCATGCGCAGTCAGGTGGCAAGTTCCTGATCAGCCACGTGATCAGTGGTGCACAGGCCCATGATCAGCGCCTGTCAGTCACTGATCACTGCCTGATAAACACGTGATCAGTGCCCGAACAGCCACGTCATCAGTGCATGCGCAGTCACGTGATCAGTGCATGATAGCCACGTGATCAGTGCGTGCACAGGCCAATGATCAGCGCTGTCAGTCACTGATCATTGCCTGATAAACACGTGATCAGTGCATGATGAGCCATGTGATCAGTGCCTGAGCAGCCACGTCATCAGTGCATGATAGCCACGTGATCAGTGCATGCTCAGTCACGTGATCTGTACTTGATCAGCCACGTGATCAGTGCCTGCAGAGTCACGTGATCAGGGCCTGCTGAGCTGCGTGATTCCTGCCGCTCATCTGCATGATAATTGCCAGCTGAGCTGCGTGATTCCTGCCTGGTCACCTGCTTGATTATTGCCAGTTGAGCAGCATGATTCGTCACTGCTGACTGCCATGCTTATTGCCTGCTGATTGCGTGGTTCGTGTCTGCACAGCTCTTTGAGTATTGCTTCCTGAGGTCCCTGTTCGGGCTCCACCTGCCCGGCGCCAGCCCCAGCTGATCCAGGTATTCGAAGGAGAGATGGCCTAGGCGACTATTTATATGCTAATCAGAGATGTCAAGAATAATAGTGAGGAGAGCTCAGTAGGAAAATTCGGGGAGAAAAGAGACTCAGTAGCTTGGTTTACGGGGAAGACCAATCAAACTTCAAGACATGAAGTTTGCACCACTTACGTAGGCCGCAGGAGCCCTCTCGAATAACGAAAGGTGCCTAACCCTAGACACCTTCTCGAGTGGGTCTTAGCAGCCCAGGCATAATTAGTAATCGTGGTGGGTTCCGCGCTCCAGATGGAGACTCAGCTGGAAGTTAAAGGGAAGAATGACAAGGAACTTTATGAATTGGAGCTGTAAGTTAACTCTTTGACAGACAGAGCGAGATGGTGGTGGGGGACAGCCCCCAGTGAAATCAGAGGTGAGAGCACAAAGCAATACAGTAGGCAGACTCTGGTTTTTTTGGGGGGGAGATGCTCGAGAATATCCGGGTGGACTCCTGAGGCTCGATCCCGCATTTGCGTATGCCGAGCCTCCTTCGTCATGACCTTTGTCCAGAGTGGAAGGCCTCCCCGGCTTCCGGCACATGATCAGTGCATGCTCACTCACGATATCAGTGCATGATCAGCCACGTGATCACTGACGGCACAGTCACGTGATCAGCGCCTGCCAGTCACGGGATCACCGGATGATAAACACGTGATCAGTGAACGACCAGCCACGTGATCACTGCATGCGCAGTCAGGTGACCAGTTCCTGATCAGCCACGTGATCAGTGCGTGCAGAGTCCCATGATCATCGCCTGTCAGTCACTGATCACTGCCTGATAAACACGTGATCAAAGCCCGAACAGCCACGTCATCAGTGCATGCGCAGTCACGTGATCAGTGCATGATAGCCACGTGATCAGTTCGTGCACAGGCCCATGATCAGCGCCTGTCAGTCACTGATCATTGCCTGATAAACACGTGATCAGTGCATGATGAGCCATGTGGTCAGTGCCTGAGCAGCCAAGTCATCAGTGCATGCGCAGGCACGTGATCAGTGCATGCTCAGTCACTTGATCTGTACTTGATCAGCCACGTCATCAGTGCCTGCAGAGTCACTTGATCAGGGCCTGCTGAGGTGCGTGATTCCTGCCGCCTCATCTGCATGACAATTGCCAGCTGAGCTGCGTGATTCCTGTCGGTTCATCTGCATGACAATTGCCAGCTGAGCTGCGTGATTCCTGCCTGGTCACCTGCTTGATTATTGCCAGTTGAGCAGCATGATTCGTCACTGCTGACCTCCATGCTTATTGCCTGCTGATTGCGTGGTTCGTGTCTGCTCAGCTCTTTGAGTATTGCCTCCTGAGGTCCCTGTTCGGGCGCCACCTGCCGGGGACCAGCCCCAGCTGATCCAGGGTATTCGAAGGAGAGATGGCCTAGGCGACTATTTATATGCTAATCAGAGATGCCAAGAATAATAGTATGAGGAGAGCTCAATAGGAAAATTCGGTGGAGAAAAGAGACTCAGTAACTTGGTATACGCGGAAGACCAATCAAACTTCAAGACATGAAGTTTGGACCACTTACGTACGCCGCAGGCGCCCTCTGGAATAGCGGAAGGTGCCTCACACTAGATACCTTCTCGAGTGCGTCTTAGCAGCCCAGGCATAATTAGTAAGCGTGGTGGGTGCCGCGCTCCAGATGGAGACTCAGCTGGAAGTTAAAGGGAAGAATGACAAGGAGCTTTATGAATTGGAGCTGTAAGTTAACTCTTTGACAGACAGAGCGAGATGGTGGTGGGGGACAGCCCCCAGTGAAATCAGAGGTGAGAGCACAAAGCAATACAGTAGGCAGACTCTGGTTTTTTTGGGGGGAGATGCTCGAGAATATCCGGGTGGACTCCTGAGGCTCGATCCCGCATTTGCGTATGCCGAGCCTCCTTCCTCATGACCTTTGTCCACAGTGGAAGGCCTCCCCGGCTCCCGGCACATGATCAGTGCATGCTCACTCACGATATCAGTGCATGATCAGCCACGTGATCACTGACGGCACAGTCACGTGATCAGCGCCTCTCAGTCACGGGATCACCGGGTGATAAACACGTGATCAGTGAACAACCAGCCACGTGATCACTGCATGCGCAGTCAGGTGGCCAGTTCCTGATCAGCCACGTGATCAGTGCGTGCACAGTCCCATGATCAGCGCCTGTCAGTCACTGATCACTGCCTGATAAACACGTGATCAGTGCCCGAACAGCCACATCATCAGTGCATGCGCAGTCACGTGATCAGTGCATGATAGTCACGTGATCAGTGCGTGCACAGGCCCATGATCAGCGCCTGTCAGTCACTGAGCATTGCCTGATAAACAGGTCATCAGTACATGATGAGCCATGTGATCAGTGCCTGAGCAGCCACGTCATCAGTGCATGCGCAGTCACGTGATCAGTGCATGATAGCCACGTGATCAGTGCATGCTCAGTCACGTGACCTGTACTTGATCAGCCACGTGATCAGTGCCTGCAGAGTCACGTGATCAGGGCCTGCTGAGCTGCGTGATTCCTGCCGGCTCATCTGCATGATAATTGCCAGCTGAGCTGCGTGATTCCTGCCGGCTCATCTGCTTGACAATTGCCAGCTGAGCTGCGTGATTCCTGCCTGGTCACCTGCTTGATTATTGACAGTTGAGCAGCATGATTCGTCACTGCTGAGCTCCATGCTTATTGCCTGCTGATTGCGTGGTTCGTGTCTGCACAGCTCTTTGAGTATTGCCTCCTGAGGTCCCTGTTCGGGCGCCGCCTGCCGGGGATCAGCCCGACCTGATCCAGGGTATTCGATGGAGAGATGGCCTAGGCGACTATTTATATGCTAATCAGAGATGTCAAGAATAATAGTATGAGGAGAGCTCAGTAGGAAAATTCGGTGGAGAAAGAGACTGAGTAGCTTGGTTTACGCGGAAGACCAATCAAACTTCAAGACATGAAGTTTGGACCACTTACGTAGGCCGCAGGCACCCTCTCGAATGGCGGAAGGTGCCTCACCCTAGACACCTTCTCGACTGGGTCTTAGCAGCCCAGGCATAATTAGTAATCGTGGTGGGTTCCGCCCTCTAGATGGAGACTCAGCTGGAAGTTAAAGGGAAGAATGACAAGGAACTTTATGAATTGGAGCTGTAAGTTAACTCTTTGACAGACAGAGCGAGATGGTGGTGGGGGACAGCTCCCAGTGAAATCAGAGGTGAGAGCACAAAGGAATACAGTAGGCAGACTCTGGTTTTTTTGGGGGGGAGATGCTCGAGAATATCCGGGTGGACTCCTGAGGCTCGATCCCGCATTTGAGTATGCCGAGCCTCCTTCCTCATGACCTCTGTCCAGAGTGGAAGGCCTCCCCGGCTCCCGCACATGATCAGTGCATGCTCACTCACGATATCAGTGCATGATCAGCCACGTGATCACTGACGGCACAGTCACGTGATCAGCGCCTCTCAGTCACGGGATCACCGGGTGATAAACACGTGATCAGTGAACGACCAGCCACGTGATCACTGCATGCGCAGTCAGGTGGCAAGTTCCTGATCAGCCACGTGATCAGTGGGTGCACAGGCCCATGATCAGCGCCTGTCAGTCACTGATCACTGCCTGATAAACACGTGATCAGTGCCCGAACAGCCACGTCATCAGTGCATGCGCAGTCACGTGATCAGTGCATGATAGCCACGTGATCAGTGCGTGCACAGGCCAATGATCAGCGCCTGTCAGTCACTGATCATTGCCTGATAAACACGTGATCAGTGCATGATGAGCCATGTGATCAGTGCCTGAGCAGCCACGTCATCAGTGCATGATAGCCACGTGATCAGTGCATGCTCAGTCACGTGATCTGTACTTGATCAGCCACGTGATCAGTGCCTGCAGAGTCACGTGATCAGGGCCTGCTGAGCTGCGTGATTCCTGCCGGCTCATCTGCATGATAATTGCCAGCTGAGCTGCGTGATTCCTGCCTGGTCACCTGCTTGATTATTGCCAGTTGAGCAGCATGATTCGTCACTGCTGACTGCCATGCTTATTGCCTGCTGATTGCGTGGTTCGTGTCTGCACAGCTCTTTGAGTATTGCTTCCTGAGGTCCCTGTTCGGGCTCCACCTGCCCGGCGCCAGCCCCAGCTGATCCAAGGTATTCGAAGGAGAGATGGCCTAGGCGACTATTTATATGCTAATCAGAGATGTCAAGAATAATAGTATGAGGAGAGCTCAGTAGGAAAATTCGGGGGAGAAAAGAGACTCAGTAGCTTGGTTTACGGGGAAGACCAATCAAACTTCAAGACATGAAGTTTGCACCACTTACGTAGGCCGCAGGAGCCCTCTCGAATAACGAAAGGTGCCTAACCCTAGACACCTTCTCGAGTGGGTCTTAGCAGCCCAGGCATAATTAGTAATCGTGGTGGGTTCCGCGCTCCAGATGGAGACTCAGCTGGAAGTTAAAGGGAAGAATGACAAGGAACTTTATGAATTGGAGCTGTAAGTTAACTCTTTGACAGACAGAGCGAGATGGTGGTGGGGGACAGCCCCCAGTGAAATCAGAGGTGAGAGCACAAAGCAATACAGTAGGCAGACTCTGGTTTTTTTTGGGGGGGAGATGCTCGAGAATATCCGGGTGGACTCCTGAGGCTCGATCCCGCATTTGCGTATGCCGAGCCTCCTTCGTCATGACCTTTGTCCAGAGTGGAAGGCCTCCCCGGCTTCCGGCACATGATCAGTGCATGCTCACTCACGATATCAGTGCATGATCAGCCACGTGATCACTGACGGCACAGTCACGTGATCAGCGCCTGCCAGTCACGGGATCACCGGATGATAA
Source organism: Bos taurus (assembly GCF_002263795.3). NCBI lineage: Eukaryota > Metazoa > Chordata > Mammalia > Artiodactyla > Bovidae > Bos > Bos taurus. The sequence goes on from NW_020190664.1 coordinate 5,858, forward strand.
ACACGTGATCAGTGAACGACCAGCCACGTGATCACTGCATGCGCAGTCAGGTGACCAGTTCCTGATCAGCCACGTGATCAGTGCGTGCAGAGTCCCATGATCATCGCCTGTCAGTCACTGATCACTGCCTGATAAACACGTGATCAAAGCCCGAACAGCCACGTCATCAGTGCATGCGCAGTCACGTGATCAGTGCATGATAGCCACGTGATCAGTTCGTGCACAGGCCCATGATCAGCGCCTGTCAGTCACTGATCATTGCCTGATAAACACGTGATCAGTGCATGATGAGCCATGTGGTCAGTGCCTGAGCAGCCAAGTCATCAGTGCATGCGCAGGCACGTGATCAGTGCATGCTCAGTCACTTGATCTGTACTTGATCAGCCACGTCATCAGTGCCTGCAGAGTCACTTGATCAGGGCCTGCTGAGGTGCGTGATTCCTGCCGCCTCATCTGCATGACAATTGCCAGCTGAGCTGCGTTTCCTGTCGGTTCATCTGCATGACAATTGCCAGCTGAGCTGCGTGATTCCTGCCTGGTCACCTGCTTGATTATTGCCAGTTGAGCAGCATGATTCGTCACTGCTGACCTCCATGCTTATTGCCTGCTGATTGCGTGGTTCGTGTCTGCTCAGCTCTTTGAGTATTGCCTCCTGAGGTCCCTGTTCGGGCGCCACCTGCCGGGGACCAGCCCCAGCTGATCCAGGGTATTCGAAGGAGAGATGGCCTAGGCGACTATTTATATGCTAATCAGAGATGCCAAGAATAATAGTATGAGGAGAGCTCAATAGGAAAATTCGGTGGAGAAAAGAGACTCAGTAACTTGGTATACGCGGAAGACCAATCAAACTTCAAGACATGAAGTTTGGACCACTTACGTACGCCGCAGGCGCCCTCTGGAATAGCGGAAGGTGCCTCACACTAGATACCTTCTCGAGTGCGTCTTAGCAGCCCAGGCATAATTAGTAAGCGTGGTGGGTGCCGCGCTCCAGATGGAGACTCAGCTGGAAGTTAAAGGGAAGAATGACAAGGAGCTTTATGAATTGGAGCTGTAAGTTAACTCTTTGACAGACAGAGCGAGATGGCGTGGGGGACAGCCCCCAGTGAAATCAGAGGTGAGAGCACAAAGCAATACAGTAGGCAGACTCTGGTTTTTTTGGGGGGAGATGCTCGAGAATATCCGGGTGGACTCCTGAGGCTCGATCCCGCATTTGCGTATGCCGAGCCTCCTTCCTCATGACCTTTGTCCACAGTGGAAGGCCTCCCCGGCTCCCGGCACATGATCAGTGCATGCTCACTCACGATATCAGTGCATGATCAGCCACGTGATCACTGACGGCACAGTCACGTGATCAGCGCCTCTCAGTCACGGGATCACCGGGTGATAAACACGTGATCAGTGAACAACCAGCCACGTGATCACTGCATGCGCAGTCAGGTGGCCAGTTCCTGATCAGCCACGTGATCAGTGCGTGCACAGTCCCATGATCAGCGCCTGTCAGTCACTGATCACTGCCTGATAAACACGTGATCAGTGCCCGAACAGCCACATCATCAGTGCATGCGCAGTCCACGTGATCAGTGCATGATAGTCACGTGATCAGTGCGTGCACAGGCCCATGATCAGCGCCTGTCAGTCACTGAGCATTGCCTGATAAACAGGTCATCAGTACATGATGAGCCATGTGATCAGTGCCTGAGCAGCCACGTCATCAGTGCATGCGCAGTCACGTGATCAGTGCATGATAGCCACGTGATCAGTGCATGCTCAGTCACGTGACCTGTACTTGATCAGCCACGTGATCAGTGCCTGCAGAGTCACGTGATCAGGGCCTGCTGAGCTGCGTGATTCCTGCCGGCTCATCTGCATGATAATTGCCAGCTGAGCTGCGTGATTCTGCCGGCTCATCTGCTTGACAATTGCCAGCTGAGCTGCGTGATTCCTGCCTGGTCACCTGCTTGATTATTGCCAGTTGAGCAGCATGATTCGTCACTGCTGAGCTCCATGCTTATTGCCTGCTGATTGCGTGGTTCGTGTCTGCACAGCTCTTTGAGTATTGCCTCCTGAGGTCCCTGTTCGGGCGCCGCCTGCCGGGGATCAGCCCGACCTGATCCAGGGTATTCGATGGAGAGATGGCCTAGGCGACTATTTATATGCTAATCAGAGATGTCAAGAATAATAGTATGAGGAGAGCTCAGTAGGAAAATTCGGTGGAGAAAGAGACTGAGTAGCTTGGTTTACGCGGAAGACCAATCAAACTTCAAGACATGAAGTTTGGACCACTTACGTAGGCCGCAGGCACCCTCTCGAATGGCGGAAGGTGCCTCACCCTAGACACCTTCTCGACTGGGTCTTAGCAGCCCAGGCATAATTAGTAATCGTGGTGGGTTCCGCCCTCTAGATGGAGACTCAGCTGGAAGTTAAAGGGAAGAATGACAAGGAACTTTATGAATTGGAGCTGTAAGTTAACTCTTTGACAGACAGAGCGAGATGGTGGTGGGGGACAGCTCCCAGTGAAATCAGAGGTGAGAGCACAAAGGAATACAGTAGGCAGACTCTGGTTTTTTTGGGGGGAGATGCTCGAGAATATCCGGGTGGACTCCTGAGGCTCGATCCCGCATTTGAGTATGCCGAGCCTCCTTCCTCATTGACCTCTGTCCAGAGTGGAAGGCCCCCCGGCTCCCGGCACATGATCAAGTGCATAGCTCCACTCACGATATCAGTGCATGTCAGCCACGTGATCACTGACGGCACAGTCACGTGATCAGCGCCTCTCAGTCACGGATCACCGCGTGATAAACACGTTGATCAGTTGAACGGACCCAGGCCCGGTGACACTGCATGCGCAGTTCAGGTGGCAAGTTCCTGATTCAGGCCACGTGATCAAGTGGCGTGCACAGGCCCCGATGATCTACGGCCTTGTCAGTCACTGATACACGTGCCTGATAAAACACCGTGTATCAGCTGCCCGAACCACGTCATCAGTGCATGCGGCTAGTCACGTGATCAGTGCATGATAGCGGCAGTTGATCAGTGCCGTGCACAGGCCAATGATCAGCTCCTGTCAGTCACTGAGTCATGCCCCTGATAACAACGTGATCGTGCCATGATGAGCTCATGTGATCAGTGCCTGAGCAGCCACCCGTCATCAGTGCATTAGATATGCCTACGTGCATCAGCTGCTCAGTCACGTGATCTGTACTTGATCAGCCACGTGATCAGTGCCTGCAGAGTCACGTGATCAGGGCCTGCTGAGCTGCGTGATTCCTGCCGGCTCATCTGCATGAAAATTGCCAGCTGAGCTGCGTGATTCCTGCCTGGTCACCTGCTTTGATTATTGCCAGTTTGAGCAGCATGATTCGTCACTGCTGACTGCCATGCTTATTGCCTGCTGATTGCGTGGTTCGTGTCTGCTCAGCTCTTTGAGTATTTCCTCCTGAGGTCCCTGGTTCGGTTCCGCCACCTGCCGGGGACCAGCCCCAGCTGATCCAGGGTATTCGAAGGAGAGATGGCCTAGGCGACTCTTTATATGCTAATCAGAGATGTCAAGAATAATAGTATGAGGAGAGCTCAGTAGGAAAATTCGGTGGAGAAAAGAGACTGAGTAGCTTGGTTTACGCGGAAGACCAATTAAACTACAAGACAATGAAGTTTGCACCACTACTAGGCCGCAGGCGCCCTCTCGAATAACGAAAGGTGCCTCACCCTAGACACCTTCTCGAGTGGTTTAGCAGCCCAGGCATAATTAGTAATCGTGGTGGGTTCCGCGCTCCAGATGGAGACTCAGCTGGAAGTTAAAGGGAAGAATGACAAGAACTTATATGAATTGGAGCTGTAAGTTAACTCTTTGACAGAGAGAGCGAGATGGTGGTGGGTTCAGCCCCAGTGAAATCAGAGGTGAGTGCACAAAGCAATACAGTAGGAAGACTCTGGTTTTTTTGGGGGGGAGATTGCTCGAGAATATCCGGGTGGACCTGAGGCTCGATCCCGCATTTGCGTATGCCGAGCCCCTCCTCATGACCTTTGTCCAGAATGGAAGTCCCCCCGACTCCCGGCACATGATCAGTGCATGCTCACTCACGATATCAAGTGCATGATCAGCCACGTGATCACTGACGGCACAGTCACGTGATCAGCGCCTCTCAGTCACGTGATCACCGGATGATAAACACCGATCAGTGAACGATCAGCCACGTGATCACTGCCTGCACAGTCAGGAAGTCAGTTCCTGATCAGCCACCTGATCAGTGCGTGCACAGTCCCATGATGAGCGCCTGTCAAGTCACTGATCACTGTCTGATAACCACGTGATCAGTGCCCGATCAGCCATGTCATCAGTCCATGTGAAGAAACGTGATCAGTGCATGATAGCCACGTGATCAGTCTCGTGCACAGTCCCATGATCAGCGCCTGTCAGTCACTGATCATTGCCTGATAAACACGTGATAAGTGCATGATGAGCCATGTGATCAGTGCCTGAGCAGCCACGACATCAGTGCATGAGCAGTCACGTGATCAGTGCATGATAGCCACGTGATTAGTGCATGCTGAGTCACGTTATCTGACTTGATCAGCCACGTGATCAGTGCCTGCAGAATCACGTGATCAGGGCCTGCTGAGCCTGCGTGATTCCTGCCGGCTCATGTGCATGACAATTTCCAGCTGAGCTGCGTGATTCCTGCCTGGTCACCTGCTTGATTATTGCCAGTTGAGCAGCATGATTCGTCACTGCTGACCTCCATGCTTATTGCCTGCTGATTGCGTGGTTCGTGTCGCACAGCTCTTTGAGTATTGCCTCCTGAGGTCCCTGTTCGGTCGCCACCTGCCCGGCGCCAGCCCCAGCTGATCCAGGGTATTCGAAGGAGAGATGGCCTAGGCGACTATTATATGCTAATCAGAGATGTCAAGAATAATAGTATGAGGAGAGCTCAGTAGGAAAATTCGGTGGAGAAAAGAGACTCAGTAGCTTGGTTTACGCGGAAGACCATTAAACTTCAAGACATGAAGTTTTGCACCACTTTACGTAAGGCCGCAGGCGCGCCCTCTCGAATAACGAAAGGCTGCCTCACCCTAGACACCTTCTCGAGTGGGTCTTAGCAGCCCAGGCATAATTAGTAATCGTGGATGGGTTCCGCGCTCCAGCATGGAGACTCAGCTGGAAGTTAAAGGGAAGAATGACAAGGAACTTTATGAATTGGAGCTTGTAAGTTAACTCTTTGACAGAGAGAGCGAGATGGTGGTGGGGACAGCCCCCAGTGAAATCAGAGGTGAGTGCACAAAGCAATACAGTAGGCAGACTCTGGTTTTTTTTGTGGGGGAGATGCTCGAGAATATCCGGGTGGACCCCTGAGGCTCGATCCCGCATTTGCGTATGCCGAGCCTCCTTCCTCATGACCTTTGTCCACAGTGGAAGGCCTCCCCCGGCGTCCCGGCACATGATTCAGTGCATGCTCACTCACGATATCAGTGCAATGATCAGCCACGTGATCACTGACGGCACAGTCACGTGATCAGCACTCTCAGTCACGGGATCACCGGGTGATAAACACGTTGATCAGTGAACGACCAGCCACCATGATCACTGCATGCGCAGTCAGGTGGCCAGTTCCTGATCAGCCACGTGATCAGTGCGTGCACAGTCCCATGATCAGCGCCTGTCAGTCACTGATCCACTGCCTGATAAACACGTGATCAGTGCCTGAGCAGCCACGTCATCAGTGCATGCCCAGTCACGTGATCAGTGCATGATAGCCACGTGATCAGTGCATGCCTCAGTCACGTGATCTGTACTTGATCAGCCACGTGATCAGTGCCTGCAGAGTCACGTGATCAGGGCCTGCTGAGCTGCGTGATTCCTGCCGGCTCATCTGCATGACAATTGCCAGCGTGAGCTGCGTGATTCCTGTCCGGCTCATCGCTTTGACAATTGCCAGCTGACTGCGTGATTCCTGCCTGGTCACCTGCTTGATTATTGCCAGGTTGAGCAGCATGATTCGTCACTGCTGACCGCCATGCTTATTGCCTGCTGATTGCGTGGTTCGTGTCTGCTCAGCTCTTTGAGTATTGTCCTCCTGAGGTCCCTGTTCGGAACGCCACCTGCTGGGGACCAGCCCCAGCTGATCCAGGGTATTCGAAGGAGAGATGGGCCTAGGCGACTTTTATATGCTAATCAGAGATGTCAAGAATAATAGTATGAGGAGAGCTCAGTAGGAAAATTCGGGTGGAGAAAAGAGACTGAGTAGCTTGGTTTACGCGGAAGACCAATTAAACTACAAGACATGAAGTTTGCACCACTTACCTAGGCCGCAGGCGCCCTCTCGAATAACGAAAGGTGCCTCACCCTAGACACCTTCTCGAGTGGGTCTTAGCAGCCCAGGCATAATTAGTAATCGTGGTGGGTTCCGCGCTCCAGATGGAGACTCAGCTGGAAGTTAAAGGGAAGAATGACAAGGAACTTTATGAATTGGAGCTGTAAGTTAACTCTTTGACAGAGAGAGCGAGATGGTGGTGGGGTTCAGCCCCCAGTGAAATCAGAGGTGAGTGCACAAAGCAATACAGCAGGAAGACTCTGATTTTTTTGGGGGGGAGATGCTCGAGAATATCCGGGTGGACCCCTGAGGCTCGATCCCGCATTTGCGTATGCCGAGCCTCCTTCCTCATGACCTTTGTCCAGAATGGAAGTCCTCCCCGACTCCCGGCACATGATCAGTGCATGCTCAGTCACGATATCAGTGCATGATCAGCCACGTGATCACTGACGGCACAGTCACGTGATCAGCGCCTCTCAGTCACGTGATCACCGGATGATAAACACCCGATCAGTGAACGACCAGCCACGTGATCACTGCCTGCACAGTCAGGAAGTCAGTTCCTGATCAGCCACCTGATCAGTGCGTGCACAGTCCCATGATGAGCGCCTGTCAGTCACTGATCACTGTCTGATAACCACGTGATCAGTGCCCGATCAGCCATGTCATCAGTCCATGTGAAGAAACGTGATCAGTGCATGATAGCCACGTGATCAGTGCGTGCACAGTCCCATGATCAGCGCCTGTCAGTCACTGATCATTGCCTGATAAACACGTGATAAGTGCATGATGAGCCATGTGATCAGTGCCTGAGCAGCCACGACATCAGTGCATGAGCAGTCACGTGATCAGTGCATGATAGCCACGTGATTAGTGCATGCTGAGTCACGTTATCTGATTTGATCAGCCACGTGATCAGTGCCTGCAGAATCAGGTGATCAGGGCCTGCTGAGCTCCGTGATTCCTGCCGGCTCATGTGCATGACAATTGCCAGCTGAGCTGCGTGATTCCTGCCTGGTCACCTGCTTGATTATTGCCAGTTGAGCAGCATGATTCATCACTGCTGACCTCCATGCTTATTGCCTGCTGATTGCGTGGTTCGTGTCTGCACAGCTCTTTGAGTATTGCCTCCTGAGGTCCCTGTTCGGTCGCCACCTGCCGGGGACCAGCCCCAGCTGATCCAGGGTATTCGAAGGAGAGATGGCCTAGGCGACTATTTATATGCTAATCAGAGATGTCAAGAATAATAGTATGAGGAGAGCTCAGTAGGAAAATTCGGTGGAGAAAAGAGACTCAGTAGCTTGGTTTACGCGGAAGACCAATTAAACTTCAAGACATGAAGTTTGCACCACTTACGTAGGCCGCAGGCGCCCTCTCGAATAACGAAAGGTGCCTCACCCTAGACACCTTCTCGAGTGGGTCTTAGCAGCCCAGGCATAATTAGTAATCGTGGTGGGTTCCGCGCTCCAGATGGAGACTCAGCTGGAAGTTAAAGGGAAGAATGACAAGGAACTTTATGAATTGGAGCTGTAAGTTAACTCTTTGACAGAGAGAGCGAGATGGTGGTGGGGGACAGCCCCCAGTGAAATCAGAGGTGAGTGCACAAAGCAATACAGTAGGCAGACTCTGGTTTTTTTGGGGGGGAGATGCTCGAGAATATCCGGGTGGACTCCTGAGGCTCGATCCTGCATTTGCGTATGCCGAGCCTCCTTCCTCATGACCTTTGTCCACAGTGGAAGGCCTCCCCGGGTCCCGGCACATGATCAGTGCATGCTCACTCACGATATCAGTGCATGATCAGCCACGTGATCACTGACGGCACAGTCACGTGATCAGCGCCTCTCAGTCACGGGATCACCGGGTGATAAACACGTGATCAGTGAACGACCAGCCACGTGATCACTGCATGCGCAGTCAGGTGGCCAGTTCCTGATCAGCCACGTGATCAGTGCGTGCACAGGCCCATGATCAGCGCCTGTCAGTCACTGATCACTGCCTGATAAACACGTGATCAGTGCCTGAGCAGCCACGTCATCAGTGCATGCCCAGTCACGTGATCAGTGCATGATAGCCACGTGATCAGTGCATGCTCAGTCACGTGATCTGTACTTGATCAGCCACGTGATCAGTGCCTGCAGAGTCACGTGATCAGGGCCTGCTGAGCTGCGTGATTCCTGCCGGCTCATCTGCATGACAATTGCCAGCTGAGCTGCGTGATTCCTGCCGGCTCATCTGCTTGACAATTGCCAGCTGAGCTGCGTGATTCCTGCCTGGTCACCTGCTTGATTATTGCCAGTTGAGCAGCATGATTCGTCACTGCTGACCTCCATGCTTATTGCCTGCTGATTGCGTGGTTCGTGTCTGCTCAGCTCTTTGAGTATTGCCTCCTGAGGTCCCTGTTCGGGCGCCACCTGCCGGGGACCAGCCCCAGATGATCCAGGATATTCGAAGGAGAGATGGCCTAGGCGACTATTTATATGCTAATCAGAGATGTCAAGAATAATAGTATGAGGAGAGCTCAGTAGGAAAATTCGGTGGAGAAAAGAGACTGAGTAGCTTGGTTTACGCGGAAGACCAATTAAACTTCAAGACATGAAGCAAGCACCACTTACGTAGGCCGCAGGCGCCCTCTCGAATAACGAAAGGTGCCTCACCCTAGACACCTTCTCGAGTGGGTCTTAGCAGCCCAGGCATAATTAGTAAGCGTGGTGGGTTCCGCGCTCCAGATGGAGACTCAGCTGGAAGTTAAAGGGAAGAATGACAAGGAACTTTATGAATTGGAGCTGTAAGTTAACTCTTTGACAGAGAGAGCGAGATGGTGGTGGGGTTCAGCCCCCAGTGAAATCAGAGGTGAGTGCACAAAGCAATACAGTAGGCAGACTCTGGGTTTTTTTGGGGGGAGATGCTCGAGAATATCCGGGTGGACCCCTGAGGCTCGATCCCGCATTTGCGTATGCCGAGCCTCCTTCCTCATGACCTTTGTCCACAGTGGAAGGCCTCCCCGGCTCCCGGCACATGATCAGTGCATGCTCACTCACGATATCAGTGCATGATCAGCCACGTGATCACTGACGGCACAGTCACGTGATCAGCGCCTCTCAGTCACGTGATCACCGTATGATAAACACGTGATCAGTGAACGACCAGCCACGTGATCACTGCCTGCACAGTCAGGAAGTCAGTTCCTGATCAGCCACGTGATCAGTGCGTGCACAGTCCCATGATGAGCGCCTGTCAGTCACTGATCACTGTCTGATAAACACATGATCAGTGCCCGATCAGCCATGTCATCAGTCCATGTGAAGTCACGTGATCAGTGCATGATAGCCATGTGATCAGTGCGTGCACAGTCCCATGATCAGCGCCTGTCAGTCACTGATCATTGCCTGATAAACACGTGATAAGTGCATGATGAGCCATGTGATCAGTGCCTGAGCAGCCACGTCATCAGTGCATGAGCAGTCAGGTCATCAGTGCATGATAGCCACGTGATCAGTGCATGTTCAGTCACGTGATCTGTACTTGATCAGCCACGTGATCAGTGACTGCAGAGTCACGTGATCAGGGCCTGCTGAGCTGCGTGATTCCTGCCGGCTCATCTGCTTGACAATTGCCAACTGAGCTGCGTGATTCCTGCCTGGTCACCTGCTTTATTATTGACAGTTGAGCAGCATGATTCGTCACTGCTGAGCTCCATGCTTATTGCTTGCTGATTGCGTGGTTCGTGTCTGCACAGCTCTTTGAGTATTGCCCCCTGAGGTCCCTGTTCGGGCGCCGCCTGCCGGGGACCAGCCCGACCTGATCCAGGGTATTCGATGGAGAGATGGCCTAGGCGACTATTTATATGCTAATCAGAGATGTCAAGAATAATAGTATGAGGAGAGCTCAGTAGGAAAATTCGGTGGAGAAAAGAAACTGAGTAGCTTGGTTTACGCGGAAGACCAATCAAACTTCAAGACATGAAGTTTGGACCACTTACGTAGGCCGCAGGCGCCCTCTCGAATGGCGGAAGGTGCCTCACCCTAGACACCTTCTCGACTGGGTCTTAGCAGCCCAGGCATAATTAGTAAGCGTGGTGGGTGCCGCGCTCCAGATGGAGACTCAGCTGGAAGTTAAAGCGAAGAATGACAAGGAACTTTATGAATTGGAGCTGTAAGTTAACTCTTTGACAGACAGAGCGAGATGGTGGTGGGGGACAGCCCCCAGTGAAATCAGAGGTGAGAGCACAAAGCAATACAGTAGGCAGACTCTGGTTTTTTTGTGGGGGAGATGCTCGAGAATATCCGGGTGGACTCCTGAGGCTCGATCCCGCATTTGCGTATGCCGAGCCTCCTTCCTCATGACCTTTGTCCAGAGTGGAAGGCCTCCCCGGCTCCCGGCACATGATCAGTGCATGCTCACTCACGATATCAGTGCATGATCAGCGACGTGATCACTGACGGCCCAGTCACGTGATCAGCGCCTCTCAGTCACGGGATCACCGGGTGATAAACACTTGATCAGTGAACGACCAGCCACGTGATCACTGCATGCGCAGTCAGGTGGCCAGTTCCTGATCAGCCACGTGATCAGTGCGTGCACAGTCCCATGATCAGCGCCTGTCAGTCACTGATCACTGCCTGATAAACACGTGATCAGTGCCCGAACAGCCACGTCATCAGTGCATGCGCAGTCACGTGATCAGTGCATGATAGCCACGTGATCAGTGCGTGCACAGGCCCATGATCAGCGCCTGTCAGTCACTTATCATTGCCTGATAAACACGTGATCAGTGCATGATGAGCCATGTGATCAGTGCCTGATCCGCCAGGTCATCATGCATGCGCAGTCACGTGATCAGTGCATGATAGCCACGTGATCAGTGCATGCTCAGTCACGTGATCTGTACTTTATCAGCCACGTGAACAGTGCCTGCAGAGTCACGTGATCAGGGCCTGCTGAGCTGCGTGATTCCTGCCGGCTCATCTGCATGACAATTGCCAGCTGAGCTGCGTGATTCCTGCCTGGTCACCTGCTTGATTATTGCCAGTTGAGCAGCATGATTCGTCACTGCTGACCTCCATGCTTATTGTCTGCTGATTGCGTTGTTCGTGTCTGCACAGCTCTTTGAGTATTGCCTCCTGAGGTCCCTGTTCGGGCGCCGCCTGCCGGGGACCAGCCCGACCTGACCCAGGGTATTCGATGGAGAGATGGCCTAGGCGACTATTTATATGCTAATCAGAGATGTCAAGAATAATAGTATGAGGAGAGCTCAGTAGGAAAATTCGGTGGAGAAAAGAAACTGAGTAGCTTGGTTTACGCGGAAGACCAATCAAACTTCAAGACATGAAGTTTGGACCACTTACGTAGGCCGCAGGCGCCCTCTCGAATGGCGGAAGGTGCCTCACCCTAGACACCTTCTCGAGTGGGTCTTAGCAGCCCAGGCATAATTAGTAAGCGTGGTGTATGCCGCGCTCCAGATGGAGACTCAGCTGGAAGTTAAAGCGAAGAATGACAAGGAACTTTATGAATTGGAGCTGTAAGTTAACTCTTTGACAGAGAGAGCGAGATGGTGGTGGGGTTCAGCCCCCAGTGAAATCAGAGGTGAGTGCACAAAGCAATACAGTAGGCAGACTCTGGGTTTTTTTGGGGGGAGATGCTCGAGAATATCCGGGTGGACCCCTGAGGCTCGATCCCGCATTTGCGTATGCCGAGCCTCCTTCCTCATTACCTTTGTCCATAATGGAAGTCCTCCCCGGCTCCCGGCACATGATCAGGGCATGCTCACTCACGATATCAGTGCATGATCAGCCACGTGATCACTGACGGCACAGTCACGTGATCAGCGCCTCTCAGTCACGGGATCACCGGGTGATAAACACGTGATCAGTGAAAGACCAGCCACGTGATCACTGCATGCGCAGTCAGGTGGCCAGTTCCTGATCAGCCACGTGATCAGTGCGTGCACAGTCCCATGATCAGCGCCTGTCAGTCACTGATCACTGCCTGATAAACACGTGATCAGTGCCCGAACAGCCACGTCATCAGTGCATGCGCAGTCACGTGATCAGTGCATGATAGCCACGTGATCAGTGCGTGCACAGGCCCATGATCAGCGCCTGTCAGTCACTGATCATTGCCTGATAAACACGTGATCAGTGCATGATGAGCCATGTGATCAGTGCCTGATCCGCCAGATCATCAGTGCATGCGCAGTCACGTGATCAGTGCATGATAGCCACGTGATCAGTGCATGCTCAGTCACCTGATCTGTACTTTATCAGCCACGTGAACAGTGCCTGCAGAGTCACGTGATCAGGGCCTGCTGAGCTGCGTGATTCCTGCTGGCTCATCTGCATGACAATTGCCAGCTGAGCTGCGTGATTCCTGCCTGGTCACCTGCTTGATTATTGCCAGTTGAGCAGCATGATTCGTCACTGCTGACGTCCATGCTTATTGTCTGCTGATTGCGTGGTTCGTGTCTGCTCAGCTCTTTGAGTATTGCCTCCTGAGGTCCCTGTTCGGTCGCCACCTGCCGGTCACCAGCCCCAGCTGATCCAGGGTATTCGAAGGAGAGATGGCCTAGGCGACTATTTATATGCTAATCAGAGATGTCAAGAATAATAGTATGAGGAGAGCTCAGTAGGAAAATTCGGTGGAGAAAAGACACTGAGTAGCTTGGTTTACGCGGAAGACCAATTAAACTTCAAGACATGAAGTTTGCACCACTTACGTAGGCCGCAGGCGCCCTCTCGAATAACGAAAGGTGCCTCACCCTAGACACCTTCTCGAGTGGGTCTTAGCAGCCCAGGCATAATTAGTAATCGTGGTGGGTTCCGCGCTCCAGATGGAGACTCAGCTGGAAGTTAAAGGGAAGAATGACAAGGAACTTTATGAATTGGAGCTGTAAGTTAACTCTTTGACAGAGAGAGCGAGATGGTGGTGGGGTTCAGCCCCCAGTGAAATCAGAGGTGAGTGCACAAAGCAATACAGTAGGCAGACTCTGGTTTTTTTGGGGGGGAGATGCTTGAGAATATCCGGGTGGACCCCTGGGCTCGATCCCGCATTTGCGTATGCCGAGCCTCCTTCCTCATGACCTTTGTCCAGAATGGAAGTCCTCCCCGGCTCCCGGCACATGATCAGTGCATGCTCACTCACGATATCAGTGCATGATCAGCCACGTGATCACTGACGGCACAGTCACGTGATCAGCGCCTCTCAGTCACGTGATCACCGGATGATAAACACGTGATCAGTGAACGACCAGCCACGTGATCACTGCCTGCACAGTCAGGAAGTCAGTTCGTGATCAGCCAACTGATCAGTGCGTGCACAGTCCCATGATGAGCGCCTGTCAGTCACTGATCACTGTCTGATAAACACGTGATCAGTGCCCGATCAGCCATGTCATCAGTCCTTGTGAAGTCACGTGATCAGTGCATGATAGCCACGTGATCAGTGCGTGCACAGTCCCATGATCAGCGCCTGTCAGTCACTGATCATTGCCTGATTAACACGTGATAAGTGCATGATGAGCCATGTGATCAGTGCCTGAGCAGCCACATCATCAGTGCATGAGCAGTCACGTGATCAGTGCATGATAGCCACGTGATTAGTGCATGCTGAGTCACGTTATCTGACTTGATCAGCCACTTGATCAGTGCCTGCAGAGTCACGTGATCAGGGCCTGCTGAGCTGCCTGATTCCTGCCGGCTCATGTGCATGACAATTGCCAGCTGAGCTGCGTGATTCCTGTCGGTCATCTGCTTGACAATTACCAGCTGAGCTGCGTGATTCCTCCCTGGTCACCTGCTTGATTATTGCCAGTTGAGCAGCATGATTCGTCACTGCTGACCTCCATGCTTATTGCCTGCTGATTTCGTGGTTCGTGTCTGCACAGCTCTTCGAGTATTGCCTCCTGAGGTCCCTGTTCGGGCTCCACCTGCCCGGCGCCAGCCCCAGCTGATCCAAGGTATTCGAAGGAGAGATGGCCTAGGCGACTATTTATATGCTAATCAGAGATGTCAAGAATAATAGTATGAGGAGAGCTCAGTAGGAAAATTCGGGGGAGAAAAGAGACTCAGTAGCTTGGTTTACGCGGAAGACCAATCAAACTTCAAGACATGAAGTTTGCACCACTTACGTAGGCCGCAGGCGCCCTCTCGAATAACGAAAGGTGCCTCACCCTAGACACCTTCTCGAGTGGGTCTTAGCAGCCCAGGCATAATTAGTAATCGTGGTGGGTTCTGCGCTCCAGATGGAGACTCAGCTGGAAGTTAAAGGGAGGAATGACAAGGAACTTTATGAATTGGAGCTGTAAGTTAACTATTTGACAGAGAGAGCGAGATGGTGGTGGGGGACAGCCCCCAGTGAAATCAGAGGTGAGTGCACAAAGCAATACAGTAGGCAGACTCTGATTTTTTTGGGGGGGAGATGCTCGAGAATATCCGGGTGGACGCCTGAGGCTCGATCCCGCATTTGCGTATGCCGAGCCTCCTTCCTCATGACCTTTGTCCAGAGTGGAATGCCTCCCTGGCTCCCGGCACATGGTCAGTGCATGCTCAGTCACGATATCAGTGCATGATCAGCCACGTGATCACTGACGGCACAGTCACGTGATCAGCGCCTCTCAGTCACGTGATCACCGGATGATAAACACCCGATCAGTCAACGACCAGCCACGTGATCACTGCATGGGCAGTCAGGAAGTCAGTTCCTGATCAGCCACCTGATCAGTGCGTGCACAGTCCCATGATCAGCGCCTGTCAGTCACTGATCACTGTCTGATAAACACGTGATCAGTGCCCGATCAGCCACGTCATCAGTCCATGCGAAGTCACGTGATCAGTGCATGATAGCCACGTGATCAGTGCGTGCACAGTCCCATGATCAGCGCCTGTCAGTCACTGATTATTGCCTGATAAACACGTGATCAGTGCATGATGAGCCATGTGATCAGTGCCTGATCAGCCACGTCATCAGTGCATGAGCAGTCACGTGATCAGTGCATGATAGTCACGTGATCAGTGCATGCTCAGTCACGTGATCTGTACTTGATCAGCCACGTGATCAGTGCCTGCAGAGTCACGTGATCAGGGCCTGCTGAGCTTCGTGATTCCTGCCGCCTCATCTGCATGACAATTGCCAGCTGAGCTGCGTGATTCCTGTGGGCTCATCTGCATGACAATTGACAGCTGAGCTGCGTGATTCCTGCCTGGTCACCTGCTTGATTATTGCCAGTTGAGCAGCATGATTCGTCACTGCTGACCTCCATGCTTATTGCATGCTGATTGCGTGGTTCGTGTCTGCTCAGCTCTTTGAGTATTGCCTCCTGAGGTCCCTGTTCGGTCGCCACCTGCCGGGGACCAGCCCCAGCTGATCCAGGGTATTCGAAGGAGAGATGGCCTAGGCGACTATTTATATGCTAATCAGAGATGTCAAGAATAATAGTATGAGGAGAGCTCAGTAGGAAAATTCGGTGGAGAAAAGAGACTGAGTAGCTTGGTTTACGCGGAAGACCAATTAAACTTCAAGACATGAAGTTTGCACCACTTACGTAGGCCGCAGGCACCCTCTCGAATAACGAAAGGTGCCTCACCCTAGACACCTTCTCGAGTGGGTCTTAGCAGCCCAGGCATAATTAGTAATCGTGGTGGGTTCCGCGCTCCAGATGGAGACTCAGCTGGAAGTTAAAGGGAAGAATGACAAGGAACTTTATGAATTGGAGCTGTAAGTTAACTCTTTGACAGAGAGAGCGAGATGGTGGTGGGGTTCAGCCCCCAGTGAAATCAGAGGTGAGTGCACAAAGCAATACAGTAGGCAGACTCTGGTTTTTTTTGGGGGGAGATGCTCGAGAATATCCGGGTGCACCCCTGAGGCTCGATCCTGCATTTGCATATGCCGAGCCTCCTTCCTCATGACCTTTGTCCAGAATGGAAGTCCTCCCCGGCTCCCGGCACATGATCAGTGCATGCTCACTCACGATATCAGTGCATGATCAGCCACGTGATCACTGATGGCACAGTCACGTGATCAGGGCCTCTCAGTCACGTGATCACCGTATGATAAACACGTCATCAGAGAACGACCAGCGACGTGATCACTGCATGGGCAGTCAGGTAGTCAGTTCCTGATCAGCCACGTGATCAGTGCGTGCACAGTGCCATGATCAGCGCCTGTCAGTCACTGATCACTGTCTGATAACCACGTGATCAGTGCCCGATCAGCCACATTATCAGTCCATGCGAAGTCACATGATCAGTGCACGGTAGCCACGTGATCAGTGGGAGCACAGTCCCAGGATTAGCGCCTGTGAGTCACGGATCATTGCCTCATAAACACGTGATCAGGGCATGATGAGCCATGTGATCAGTGCCTGATCCGCCAGGTCAACAGTGCATGCGCAGTCAGGTCATCAGTGCATGATAGCCACGTGATCAGTGCATGCTCAGTCACGTGATCTGTACTTGATCAGCCACGTGATCAGTGCCTGCAGAGTCACGTGATCAGGGCCTGCTGAGCTGCGAGATTCCTGCCGGCTCATGTGCATGACAATTGCCAGCTGAGCTGCGTGATTCCTGCCTGGTCACCTGCTTGATTATTGCCAGTTGAGCAGCATGATTCGTCACTGCTGACCTCCATGCTTATTGTCTGCTGATTGCGTGGTTCGTGTCTGCTCAGCTCTTTGAGTATTGCCTCCTGAGGTCCCTGTTCGGTCGCCACCTGCCGGGGACCAGCCCCAGCTGATCCAGGGTATTCGAAGGAGAGATGGCCTAGGCGACTATTTATATGCTAATCAGAGATGTCAAGAATAATAGTATGAGGAGAGCTCAGTAGGAAAATTCGGTGGAGAAAAGAGACTGAGTAGCTTGGTTTACGCGGAAGACCAATCAAACTTCAAGACATGAAGTTTGGACCACTTACGTAGGCCGCAGGCGCCCTCTCGAATGGCGGAAGGTGCCTCACCCTAGACACCTTCTCGAGTGGGTCTTAGCAGCCCAGGCATAATTAGTAAGCGTGGTGGGTGCCGCGCTCCAGATGGAGACTCAGCTGGAAGTTAAAGCGAAGAATGACAAGGAACTTTATGAATTGGAGCTGTAAGTTAACTCTTTGACAGACAGAGCGAGATGGTGGTGGGGGACAGCCCCCAGTGAAATCAGAGGTGAGAGCACAAAGCAATACAGTAGGCAGACTCTGGTTTTTTTGGGGGGGAGATGCTCGAGAATATCCGGGTGGACCCCTGAGGCTCGACCCCGCATTTGCGTATGCCGAGCCTCCTTCCTCATGACCTTTGTCCAGAATGGAAGTCCTCCCCGACTCCCGGCACATGATCAGTGCATGCTCAGTCACGATATCAGTGCATGATCAGCCACGTGATCACTGACGGCACAGTCACGTGATCAGCGCCTCTCAGTCACGTGATCACCGGATGATAAACACCCGATCAGTGAACGACCAGCCACGTGATCACTGCCTGCACAGTCAGGAAGTCAGTTCCTGATCAGCCACCTGATCAGTGCGTGCACAGTCCCATGATGAGCGCCTGTCAGTCACTGATCACTGTCTGATAAACACGTGATCAGTGCCCGATCAGCCATGTCATCAGTCCTTGTGAAGTCACGTGATCAGTGCATGATAGCCACGTGATCAGTGCGTGCACAGGCCCATGATCAGCGCCTGTCAGTCACTGAGCATTGCCTGATAAACAGGTGATCAGTACATGATGAGCCATGTGATCAGTGCCTGAGCAGCCACGTCATCAGTGCATGCGCAGTCACGTGATCAGTGCATGATAGCCACGTGATCAGTGCATGCTCAGTCACGTGACCTGTACTTGATCAGCCACGTGATCAGTGCCTGCAGAGTCACGTGATCAGGGCCTGCTGAGCTGCGTGATTCCTGCCGGCTCTTCTGCATGATAATTGCCAGCTGAGCTGCGTGATTCCTGCCGGCTCATCTGCTTGACAATTGCCAGCTGAGCTGCGTGATTCCTGCCTGGTCACCTGCTTGATTATTGACAGTTGAGCAGCATGATTCGTCACTGCTGAGCTCCATGCTTATTGCCTGCTGATTCCGTGGTTCGTGTCTGCACAGCTCTTTGAGTATTGCCTCCTGAGGTCCCTGTTCGGGCGCCGCCTGCCGGGGATCAGCCCGACCTGATCCAGGGTATTCGATGGAGAGATGGCCTAGGCGACTATTTATATGCTAATCAGAGATGTCAAGAATAATAGTATGAGGAGAGCTCAGTAGGAAAATTCGGTGGAGAAAGAGACTGAGTAGCTTGGTTTACGCGGAAGACCAATCAAACTTCAAGACATGAAGTTTGGACCACTTACGTAGGCCGCAGGCGCCCTCTCGAATGGCGGAAGGTGCCTCACCCTAGACACCTTCTCGAGTGGGTCTTAGCAGCCCAGGCATAATTAGTAAGCGTGGTGGGTGCCGCGCTCCAGATGGAGACTCAGCTGGAAGTTAAAGCGAAGAATGACAAGGAACTTTATGAATTGGAGCTGTAAGTTAACTCTTTGACAGACAGAGCGAGATGGTGGTGGGGGACAGCTCCCAGTGAAATCAGAGGTGAGAGCACAAAGCAATACAGTAGGCAGACTCTGGTTTTTTTGGGGGGGAGATGCTCGAGAATATCCGGGTGGACTCCTGAGGCTCGATCCCGCATTTGAGTATGCCGAGCCTCCTTCCTCATGACCTCTGTCCAGAGTGGAAGGCCTGCCCGGCTCCCGGCACATGATCAGTGCATGCTCACTCACGATATCAGTGCATGATCAGCCACGTGATCACTGACGGCACAGTCACGTGATCAGCGCCTCTCAGTCACGGGATCACCGGGTGATAAACACGTGATCAGTGAACGACCAGCCACGTGATCACTGCATGCGCAGTCAGGTGGCCAGTTCCTGATCAGCCACGTGATCAGTGCGTGCACAGGCCCATGATCAGCGCCTGTCAGTCACTGATCACTGCCTGATAAACACGTGATCAGTGCCCGAACAGCCACGTCATCAGTGCATGCGCAGTCACGTGATCAGTGCATGATAGCCACGTGATCAGTGCGTGCACAGGCCAATGATCAGCGCCTGTCAGTCACTGATCATTGCCTGATAAACACGTGATCAGTGCATGATGAGCCATGTGATCAGTGCCTGAGCAGCCACGTCATCAGTGCATGATAGCCACGTGATCAGTGCATGCTCAGTCACGTGATCTGTACTTGATCAGCCACGTGATCAGTGACTGCAGAGTCACGTGATCAGGGCCTGCTGAGCTGCGTGATTCCTGCCGGCTCATCTGCTTGACAATTGCCAACTGAGCTGCGTGATTCCTGCCTGGTCACCTGCTTTATTATTGACAGTTGAGCAGCATGATTCGTCACTGCTGAGCTCCATGCTTATTGCTTGCTGATTGCGTGGTTCGTGTCTGCACAGCTCTTTGAGTATTGCCCCCTGAGGTCCCTGTTCGGGCGCCGCCTGCCGGGGACCAGCCCGACCTGATCCAGGGTATTCGATGGAGAGATGGCCTAGGCGACTATTTATATGCTAATCAGAGATGTCAAGAATAATAGTATGAGGAGAGCTCAGTAGGAAAATTCGGTGGAGAAAAGAAACTGAGTAGCTTGGTTTACGCGGAAGACCAATCAAACTTCAAGACATGAAGTTTGGACCACTTACGTAGGCCGCAGGCGCCCTCTCGAATGGCGGAAGGTGCCTCACCCTAGACACCTTCTCGAGTGGGTCTTAGCAGCCCAGGCATAATTAGTAAGCGTGGTGGGTGCCGCGCTCCAGATGGAGACTCAGCTGGAAGTTAAAGCGAAGAATGACAAGGAACTTTATGAATTGGAGCTGTAAGTTAACTCTTTGACAGACAGAGCGAGATGGTGGTGGGGGACAGCCCCCAGTGAAATCAGAGGTGAGAGCACAAAGCAATACAGTAGGCAGACTCTGGTTTTTTTGGGGGGGAGATGCTCGAGAATATCCGGGTGGACTCCTGAGGCTCGATCCCGCATTTGCGTATGCCGAGCCTCCTTCCTCATGACCTTTGTCCAGAGTGGAAGGCCTCCCCGGCTCCCGGCACATGATCAGTGCATGCTCACTCACGATATCAGTGCATGATCAGCGACGTGATCACTGACGGCCCAGTCACGTGATCAGCGCCTCTCAGTCACGGGATCACCGGGTGATAAACACTTGATCAGTGAACGACCAGCCACGTGATCACTGCATGCGCAGTCAGGTGGCCAGTTCCTGATCAGCCACGTGATCAGTGCGTGCACAGTCCCATGATCAGCGCCTGTCAGTCACTGATCACTGCCTGATAAACACGTGATCAGTGCCCGAACAGCCACGTCATCAGTGCATGCGCAGTCACGTGATCAGTGCATGATAGCCACGTGATCAGTGCGTGCACAGGCCCATGATCAGCGCCTGTCAGTCACTTATCATTGCCTGATAAACACGTGATCAGTGCATGATGAGCCATGTGATCAGTGCCTGATCCGCCAGGTCATCATGCATGCGCAGTCACGTGATCAGTGCATGATAGCCACGTGATCAGTGCATGCTCAGTCACGTGATCTGTACTTTATCAGCCACGTGAACAGTGCCTGCAGAGTCACGTGATCAGGGCCTGCTGAGCTGCGTGATTCCTGCCGGCTCATCTGCATGACAATTGCCAGCTGAGCTGCGTGATTCCTGCCTGGTCACCTGCTTGATTATTGCCAGTTGAGCAGCATGATTCGTCACTGCTGACCTCCATGCTTATTGTCTGCTGATTGCGTGGTTCGTGTCTGCACAGCTCTTTGAGTATTGCCTCCTGAGGTCCCTGTTCGGGCGCCGCCTGCCGGGGACCAGCCCGACCTGACCCAGGGTATTCGATGGAGAGATGGCCTAGGCGACTATTTATATGCTAATCAGAGATGTCAAGAATAATAGTATGAGGAGAGCTCAGTAGGAAAATTCGGTGGAGAAAAGAAACTGAGTAGCTTGGTTTACGCGGAAGACCAATCAAACTTCAAGACATGAAGTTTGGACCACTTACGTAGGCCGCAGGCGCCCTCTCGAATGGCGGAAGGTGCCTCACCCTAGACACCTTCTCGACTGGGTCTTAGCAGCCCAGGCATAATTAGTAAGCGTGGTGGGTGCCGCGCTCCAGATGGAGACTCAGCTGGAAGTTAAAGCGAAGAATGACAAGGAACTTTATGAATTGGAGCTGTAAGTTAACTCTTTGACAGACAGAGCGAGATGGTGGTGGGGGACAGCCCCCAGTGAAATCAGAGGTGAGAGCACAAAGCAATACAGTAGGCAGACTCTGGTTTTTTTTGGGGGGAGATGCTCGAGAATATCCGGGTGGACTCCTGAGGCTCGATCCCGCATTTGCGTATGCCGAGCCTCCTTCCTCATGACCTTTGTCCAGAGTGGAAGGCCTCCCCGGCTCCCGGCACATGATCAGTGCATGCTCACTCACGATATCAGTGCATGATCAGCGACGTGATCACTGACGGCCCAGTCACGTGATCAGCGCCTCTCAGTCACGGGATCACCGGGTGATAAACACTTGATCAGTGAACGACCAGCCACGTGATCACTGCATGCGCAGTCAGGTGGCCAGTTCCTGATCAGCCACGTGATCAGTGCGTGCACAGTCCCATGATCAGCGCCTGTCAGTCACTGATCACTGCCTGATAAACACGTCATCAGTGCCCGAACAGCCACGTCATCAGTGCATGCGCAGTCACGTGATCAGTGCATGATAGCCACGTGATCAGTGCGTGCACAGGCCCATGATCAGCGCCTGTCAGTCACTTATCATTGCCTGATAAACACGTGATCAGTGCATGATGAGCCATGTGATCAGTGCCTGATCCGCCAGGTCATCATGCATGCGCAGTCACGTGATCAGTGCATGATAGCCACGTGATCAGTGCATGCTCAGTCACGTGATCTGTACTTTATCAGCCACGTGAACAGTGCCTGCAGAGTCACGTGATCAGGGCCTGCTGAGCTGCGTGATTCCTGCCGGCTCATCTGCATGACAATTGCCAGCTGAGCTGTGTGATTCCTGCCTGGTCACCTGCTTGATTATTGCCAGTTGAGCAGCATGATTCGTCACTGCTGACCTCCATGCTTATTGTCTGCTGATTGCGTGGTTCGTGTCTGCACAGCTCTTTGAGTATTGCCTCCTGAAGTCCCTGTTCGGGCGCCGCCTGCCGGGGACCAGCCCGACCTGACCCAGGGTATTCGATGGAGAGATGGCCTAGGCGACTATTTATATGCTAATCAGAGATGTCAAGAATAATAGTATGAGGAGAGCTCAGTAGGAAAATTCGGTGGAGAAAAGAAACTGAGTAGCTTGGTTTACGCGGAAGACCAATCAAACTTCAAGACATGAAGTTTGGACCACTTACGTAGGCCGCAGGCGCCCTCTCGAATGGCGGAAGGTGCCTCACCCTAGACACCTTCTCGAGTGGGTCTTAGCAGCCCAGGCATAATTAGTAAGCGTGGTGTGTGCCGCGCTCCAGATGGAGATTCAGCTGGAAGTTAAAGCGAAGAATGACAAGGAACTTTATGAATTGGAGCTGTAAGTTAACTCTTTGACAGAGAGAGCGAGATGGTGGTGGGGTTCAGCCCCCAGTGAAATCAGAGGTGAGTGCACAAAGCAATACAGTAGGCAGACTCTGGGTTTTTTTGGGGGGAGATGCTCGAGAATATCCGGGTGGACCCCTGAGGCTCGATCCCGCATTTGCGTATGCCGAGCCTCCTTCCTCATTACCTTTGTCCATAATGGAAGTCCTCCCCGGCTCCCGGCACATGATCAGGGCATGCTCACTCACGATATCAGTGCATGATCAGCCACGTGATCACTGACGGCACAGTCACGTGATCAGCGCCTCTCAGTCACGGGATCACCGGGTGATAAACACGTGATCAGTGAAAGACCAGCCACGTGATCACTGCATGCGCAGTCAGGTGGCCAGTTCCTGATCAGCCACGTGATCAGTGCGTGCACAGTCCCATGATCAGCGCCTGTCAGTCACTGATCACTGCCTGATAAACACGTGATCAGTGCCCGAACAGCCACGTCATCAGTGCATGCGCAGTCACGTGATCAGTGCATGATAGCCACGTGATCAGTGCGTGCACAGGCCCATGATCAGCGCCTGTCAGTCACTGATCATTGCCTGATAAACACGTGATCAGTGCATGATGAGCCATGTGATCAGTGCCTGATCCGCCAGGTCATCAGTGCATGCGCAGTCACGTGATCAGTGCATGATAGCCACGTGATCAGTGCATGCTCAGTCACGTGATCTGTACTTTATCAGCCACGTGAACAGTGCCTGCAGAGTCACGTGATCAGAGCCTGCTGAGCTGCGTGATTCCTGCTGGCTCATCTGCATGACCATTGCCAGCTGAGCTGCGTGATTCCTGCCTGGTCACCTGCTTGATTATTGCCAGTTGAGCAGCATGATTCGTCACTGCTGACCTCCATGCTTATTGTCTGCTGATTGCGTGGTTCGTGTCTGCTCAGCTCTTTGAGTATTGCCTCCTGAGGTCCCTGTTCGGTCGCCACCTGCCGGGGACCAGCCCCAGCTGATCCAGGGTATTCGAAGGAGAGATGGCCTAGGCGACTATTTATATGCTAATCAGAGATGTCAAGAATAATAGTATGAGGAGAGCTCAGTAGGAAAATTCGGTGGAGAAAAGAGACTGAGTAGCTTGGTTTACGCGGAAGACCAATTAAACTTCAAGACATGAAGTTTGCACCACTTACGTAGGCCGCAGGCGCCCTCTCGAATAACGAAAGGTGCCTCACCCTAGACACCTTCTCGAGTGGGTCTTAGCAGCCCAGGCATAATTAGTAATCGTGGTGGGTTCCACGCTCCAGATGGAGACTCAGCTGGAAGTTAAAGGGAAGAATGACAAGGAACTTTATGAATTGGAACTGTAAGTTAACTCTTTGACAGAGAGAGCGAGATGGTGGTGGGGTTCAGCCCCCAGTGAAATCAGAGGTGAGTGCACAAAGCAATACAGTAGGCAGACTCTGGTTTTTTTTGGGGGGAGATGCTCGAGAATATCCGGGTGGACCCCTGGGCTCGATCCCGCATTTGCGTATGCCGAGCCTCCTTCCTCATGACCTTTGTCCAGAATGGAAGTCCTCCCCGGCTCCCGGCACATGATCAGTGCATGCTCACTCACGATATCAGTGCATGATCAGCCACGTGATCACTGACGGCACAGTCACGTGATCAGCGCCTCTCAGTCACGTGATCACCGGATGATAAACACGTGATCAGTGAACGACCAGCCACGTGATCACTGCCTGCACAGTCAGGAAGTCAGTTCGTGATCAGCCAACTGATCAGTGCGTGCACAGTCCCATGATGAGCGCCTGTCAGTCACTGATCACTGTCTGATAAACACGTGATCAGTGCCCGATCAGCCATGTCATCAGTCCTTGTGAAGTCACGTGATCAGTGCATGATAGCCACGTGATCAGTGCGTGCACAGTCCCATGATCAGCGCCTGTCAGTCACTGATCATTGCCTGATTAACACGTGATAAGTGCATGATGAGCCATGTGATCAGTGCCTGAGCAGCCACATCATCAGTGCATGAGCAGTCACGTGATCAGTGCATGATAGCCACGTGATTAGTGCATGCTGAGTCACGTTATCTGACTTGATCAGCCACTTGATCAGTGCCTGCAGAGTCACGTGATCAGGGCCTGCTGAGCTGCCTGATTCCTGCCGGCTCATGTGCATGACAATTGCCAGCTGAGCTGCGTGATTCCTGTCGGTCATCTGCTTGACAATTACCAGCTGAGCTGCGTGATTCCTCCCTGGTCACCTGCTTGATTATTGCCAGTTGAGCAGCATGATTCGTCACTGCTGACCTCCATGCTTATTGCCTGCTGATTTCGTGGTTCGTGTCTGCACAGCTCTTCGAGTATTGCCTCCTGAGGTCCCTGTTCGGGCTCCACCTGCCCGGCGCCAGCCCCAGCTGATCCAAGGTATTCGAAGGAGAGATGGCCTAGGCGACTATTTATATGCTAATCAGAGATGTCAAGAATAATAGTATGAGGAGAGCTCAGTAGGAAAATTCGGGGGAGAAAAGAGACTCAGTAGCTTGGTTTACGCGGAAGACCAATCAAACTTCAAGACATGAAGTTTGCACCACTTACGTAGGCCGCAGGCGCCCTCTCGAATAACGAAAGGTGCCTCACCCTAGACACCTTCTCGAGTGGGTCTTAGCAGCCCAGGCATAATTAGTAATCGTGGTGGGTTCCGCGCTCCAGATGGAGACTCAGCTGGAAGTTAAAGGGAGGAATGACAAGGAACTTTATGAATTGGAGCTGTAAGTTAACTATTTGACAGAGAGAGCGAGATGGTGGTGGGGGACAGCCCCAAGTGAAATCAGAGGTGAGTGCACAAAGCAATACAGTAGGCAGACTCTGATTTTTTTGGGGGGGAGATGCTCGAGAATATCCGGGTGGACGCCTGAGGCTCGATCCCGCATTTGCGTATGCCGAGCCTCCTTCCTCATGACCTTTGTCCACAGTGGAATGCCTCCCTGGCTCCCGGCACATGGTCAGTGCATGCTCAGTCACGATATCAGTGCATGATCAGCCACGTGATCACTGACGGCACAGTCACGTGATCAGCGCCTCTCAGTCACGTGATCACCGGATGATAAACACCCGATCAGTCAACGACCAGCCACGTGATCACTGCATGGGCAGTCAGGAAGTCAGTTCCTGATCAGCCACCTGATCAGTGCGTGCACAGTCCCATGATCAGCGCCTGTCAGTCACTGATCACTGTCTGATAAACACGTGATCAGTGCCCGATCAGCCACGTCATCAGTCCATGCGAAGTCACGTGATCAGTGCATGATAGCCACGTGATCAGTGCGTGCACAGTCCCATGATCAGCGCCTGTCAGTCACTGATTATTGCCTGATAAACACGTGATCAGTGCATGATGAGCCATGTGATCAGTGCCTGATCAGCCACGTCATCAGTGCATGAGCAGTCACGTGATCAGTGCATGATAGTCACGTGATCAGTGCATGCTCAGTCACGTGATCTGTACTTGATCAGCCACGTGATCAGTGCCTGCAGAGTCACGTGATCAGGGCCTGCTGAGCTTCGTGATTCCTGCCGCCTCATCTGCATGACAATTGCCAGCTGAGCTGCGTGATTCCTGTGGGCTCATCTGCATGACAATTGACAGCTGAGCTGCGTGATTCCTGCCTGGTCACCTGCTTGACTATTGCCAGTTGAGCAGCATGATTCGTCACTGCTGACCTCCATGCTTATTGCATGCTGATTTGCGTGGTTCGTGTCTGCTCAGCTCTTTGAGTATTTCCTCCTGAGGTCCCTGTTCGGTCGCCACCTGCCGGGGACCAGCCCCAGCTGATCCAGGGTATTCGAAGAAGAGATGGCCTAGGCGACTATTTATATGCTAATCAGAGATGTCAAGAATAATAGTATGAGGAGAGCTCAGTAGGAAGATTCGGTGGAGAAAAGAGACTGAGTAGCTTGGTTTACGCGGAAGACCAATTAAACTTCAAGACATGAAG
This sequence comes from Bos taurus, assembly GCF_002263795.3. NCBI lineage: Eukaryota > Metazoa > Chordata > Mammalia > Artiodactyla > Bovidae > Bos > Bos taurus. The sequence continues at coordinate 32,733 of NW_020190664.1, forward strand.
TTTGCACCACTTACGTAGGCCTCAGGCGCCCTCTCGAATAACGAAAGGTGCCTCACCCTAGACACCTTCTCGAGTGGGTCTTAGCAGCCCAGGCATAATTAGTAATCGTGGTGGGTTCCGCGCTCCAGATGGAGACTCAGCTGGAAGTTAAAGGGAAGAATGACAAGGAACTTTATGAATTGGAGCTGTAAGTTAACTCTTTGACAGAGAGAGCGAGATGGTGGTGGGGTTCAGCCCCCAGTGAAATCAGAGGTGAGTGCACAAAGCAATACAGTAGGCAGACTCTGGTTTTTTTTGGGGGGAGATGCTCGAGAATATCAGGGTGCACCCCTGAGGCTCGATCCTGCATTTGCATATGCCGAGCCTCCTTCCTCATGACCTTTGTCCAGAATGGAAGTCCTCCCCGGCTCCCGGCACATGATCAGTGCATGCTCACTCACGATATCAGTGCATGATCAGCCACGTGATCACTGACGGCACAGTCACGTGATCAGCGCCTCTCAGTCACGTGATCACCGGATGATAAACACCCGATCAGTGAACGACCAGCCACGTGATCACTGCCTGCACAGTCAGGAAGTCAGTTCCTGATCAGCCACCTGATCAGTGCGTGCACAGTCCCATGATGAGCGCCTGTCAGTCACTGATCACTGTCTGATAACCACGTGATCAGTGCCCGATCAGCCATGTCATCAGTCCATGTGAAGAAACGTGATCAGTGCATGATAGCCACGTGATCAGTGCGTGCACAGTCCCATGATCAGCGCCTGTCAGTCACTGATCATTGCCTGATAAACACATGATAAGTGCATGATGAGCCATGTGATCAGTGCCTGATCAGCCACGACATCAGTGCATGAGCAGTCACGTGATCAGTGCATGATAGCCACGTGATTAGTGCATGCTGAGTCACGTTATCTGACTTGATCAGCCACGTGATCAGTGCCTGCAGAATCACGTGATCAGGGCCTGCTGAGCTGCGTGATTCCTGCCGGCTCATGTGCATCACAATTGCCAGCTGAGCTGCGTGATTCCTGCCTGGTCACCTGCTTGATTATTGCCAGTTGAGCAGCATGATTCGTCACTGCTGACCTCCATGCTTATTGCCTGCTGATTGCGTGGTTCGTGTCTGCACAGCTCTTTGAGTATTGCCTCCTGAGGTCCCTGTTCGGTCGCCACCTGCCCGGCGCCAGCCCCAGCTGATCCAGGGTATTCGAAGGAGAGATGGCCTAGGCGACTATTTATATGCTAATCAGAGATGTCAAGAATAATAGTATGAGGAGAGCTCAGTAGGAAAATTCGGTGGAGAAAAGAGACTCAGTAGCTTGGTTTACGCGGAAGACCAATTAAACTTCAAGACATGAAGTTTGCACCACTTACGTAGGCCGCAGGCGCCCTCTCGAATAACGAAAGGTGCCTCACCCTAGACACCTTCTCGAGTGGGTCTTAGCAGCCCAGGCATAATTAGTAATCGTGGTGGGTTCCGCGCTCCAGATGGAGACTCAGCTGGAAGTTAAAGGGAAGAATGACAAGGAACTTTATGAATTGGAGCTGTAAGTTAACTCTTTGACAGAGAGAGCGAGATGGTGGTGGGGGACAGCCCCCAGTGAAATCAGAGGTGAGTGCACAAAGCAATACAGTAGGCAGACTCTGGTTTTTTTTGGGGGGAGATGCTCGAGAATATCCGGGTGGACCCCTGAGGCTCGATCCCGCATTTGCGTATGCCGAGCCTCCTTCCTCATGACCTTTGTCCACAGTGGAAGGCCTCCCCGGCTCCCGGCACATGATCAGTGCATGCTCACTCACGATATCAGTGCATGATCAGCCACGTGATCACTGACGGCACAGTCACGTGATCAGCGCCTCTCAGTCACGGGATCACCGGGTGATAAACACTTGATCAGTGAACGACCAGCCACGTGATCACTGCATGCGCAGTCAGGTGGCCAGTTCCTGATCAGCCACGTGATCAGTGCGTGCACAGGCCCATGATCAGCGCCTGTCAGTCACTGATCACTGCCTGATAAACACGTGATCAGTGCCTGAGCAGCCACGTCATCAGTGCATGCCCAGTCACGTGATCAGTGCATGATAGCCACATGATCAGTGCATGCTCAGTCACGTGATCTGTACTTGATCAGCCACGTGATCAGTGCCTGCAGAGTCACGTGATCAGGGCCTGCTGAGCTGCGTGATTCCTGCCGGCTCATCTGCATGACAATTGCCAGCTGAGCTGCGTGATTCCTGCCTGGTCACCTGCTTGATTATTGCCAGTTGAGCAGCATGATTCGTCACTGCTGACCTCCATGCTTATTGCCTGCTGATTGCATGGTTCGTGTCTGCTCAGCTCTTTGAGTATTGCCTCCTGAGGTCCCTGTTCGGGCGCCACCTGCCGGGGACCAGCCCCAGATGATCCAGGATATTCGAAGGAGAGATGGCCTAGGCGACTATTTATATGCTAATCAGAGATGTCAAGAATAATAGTATGAGGAGAGCTCAGTAGGAAAATTCGGTGGAGAAAAGAGACTGAGTAGCTTGGTTTACGCGGAAGACCAATTAAACTTCAAGACATGAAGCAAGCACCACTTACGTAGGCCGCAGGCGCCCTCTCGAATAACGAAAGGTGCCTCACCCTAGACACCTTCTCGAGTGGGTCTTAGCAGCCCAGGCATAATTAGTAAGCGTGGTGGGTTCCGCGCTCCAGATGGAGACTCAGCTGGAAGTTAAAGGGAAGAATGACAAGGAACTTTATGAATTGGAGCTGTAAGTTAACTCTTTGACAGAGAGAGCGAGATGGTGGTGGGGTTCAGCCCCCAGTGAAATCAGAGGTGAGTGCACAAAGCAATACAGTAGGCAGACTCTGGGTTTTTTTGGGGGGAGATGCTCGAGAATATCCGGGTGGACCCCTGAGGCTCGATCCCGCATTTGTGTATGCCGAGCCTCCTTCCTCATGACCTTTGTCCACAGTGGAAGGCCTCCCCGGCTCCCGGCACATGATCAGTGCATGCTCACTCACGATATCAGTGCATGATCAGCCACGTGATCATTGACGGCACAGTCACGTGATCAGCGCCTCTCAGTCACGTGATCACCGGATGATAAACACGTGATCAGTGAACGACCAGCCACGTGATCACTGCCTGCACAGTCAGGAAGTCAGTTCCTGATCAGCCACGTGATCAGTGCGTGCACAGTCCCATGATGAGCGCCTGTCAGTCACTGATCACTGTCTGATAAACACATGATCAGTGCCCGATCAGCCATGTCATCAGTCCATGTGAAGTCACGTGATCAGTGCATGATAGCCATGTGATCAGTGCGTGCACAGTCCCATGATCAGCGCCTGTCAGTCACTGATCATTGCCTGATAAACACGTGATAAGTGCATGATGAGCCATGTGATCAGTGCCTGAGCAGCCACGTCATCAGTGCATGAGCAGTCAGGTCATCAGTGCATGATAGCCACGTGATCAGTGCATGCTCAGTCACGTGATCTGTACTTGATCAGCCACGTGATCAGTGACTGCAGAGTCACGTGATCAGGGCCTGCTGAGCTGCGTGATTCCTGCCGGCTCATCTGCTTGACAATTGCCAACTGAGCTGCGTGATTCCTGCCTGGTCACCTGCTTTATTATTGACAGTTGAGCAGCATGATTCGTCACTGCTGAGCTCCATGCTTATTGCTTGCTGATTGCGTGGTTCGTGTCTGCACAGCTCTTTGAGTATTGCCCCCTGAGGTCCCTGTTAGGGCGCCGCCTGCCGGGGACCAGCCCGACCTGATCCAGGGTATTCGATGGAGAGATGGCCTAGGCGACTATTTATATGCTAATCAGAGATGTCAAGAATAATAGTATGAGGAGAGCTCAGTAGGAAAATTCGGTGGAGAAAAGAAACTGAGTAGCTTGGTTTACGCGGAAGACCAATCAAACTTCAAGACATGAAGTTTGGACCACTTACGTAGGCCGCAGGCGCCCTCTCGAATGGCGGAAGGTGCCTCACCCTAGACACCTTCTCGAGTGGGTCTTAGCAGCCCAGGCATAATTAGTAAGCGTGGTGGGTGCCGCACTCCAGATGGAGACTCAGCTGGAAGTTAAAGCGAAGAATGACAAGGAACTTTATGAATTGGAGCTGTAAGTTAACTCTTTGACAGACAGAGCGAGATGGTGGTGGGGGACAGCCCCCAGTGAAATCAGAGGTGAGAGCACAAAGCAATACAGTAGGCAGACTCTGGTTTTTTTGGGGGGGAGATGCTCGAGAATATCCGGGTGGACTCCTGAGGCTCGATCCCGCATTTGCGTATGCCGAGCCTCCTTCCTCATGACCTTTGTCCAGAGTGGAAGGCCTCCCCGGCTCCCGGCACATGATCAGTGCATGCTCACTCACGATATCAGTGCATGATCAGCGACGTGATCACTGACGGCCCAGTCACGTGATCAGCGCCTCTCAGTCACGGGATCACCGGGTGATAAACACTTGATCAGTGAACGACCAGCCACGTGATCACTGCATGCGCAGTCAGGTGGCCAGTTCCTGATCAGCCACGTGATCAGTGCGTGCACAGTCCCATGATCAGCGCCTGTCAGTCACTGATCACTGCCTGATAAACACGTCATCAGTGCCCGAACAGCCACGTCATCAGTGCATGCGCAGTCACGTGATCAGTGCATGATAGCCACGTGATCAGTGCGTGCACAGGCCCATGATCAGCGCCTGTCAGTCACTTATCATTGCCTGATAAACACGTGATCAGTGCATGATGAGCCATGTGATCAGTGCCTGATCCGCCAGGTCATCATGCATGCGCAGTCACGTGATCAGTGCATGATAGCCACGTGATCAGTGCATGCTCAGTCACGTGATTTGTACTTTATCAGCCACGTGAACAGTGCCTGCAGAGTCACGTGATCAGGGCCTGCTGAGGTGCGTGATTCCTGCCGGCTCATCTGCATGACAATTGCCAGCTGAGCTGCGTGATTCCTGCCTGGTCACCTGCTTGATTATTGCCAGTTGAGCAGCATGATTCGTCACTGCTGACCTCCATGCTTATTGCCTGCTGATTGCGTGGTTCGTGTCTGCACAGCTCTTTGAGTATTGCCTCCTGAGGTCCCTGTTCGGGCGCCGCCTGCCGGGGACCAGCCCGACCTGACCCAGGGTATTCGATGGAGAGATGGCCTAGGCGACTATTTATATGCTAATCAGAGATGTCAAGAATAATAGTATGAGGAGAGCTCAGTAGGAAAATTCGGTGGAGAAAAGAAACTGAGTAGCTTGGTTTACGCGGAAGACCAATCAAACTTCAAGACATGAAGTTTGGACCACTTACGTAGGCCGCAGGCGCCCTCTCGAATGGCGGAAGGTGCCTCACCCTAGACACCTTCTCGAGTGGGTCTTAGCAGCCCAGGCATAATTAGTAAGCGTGGTGGGTGCCGCGCTCCAGATGGAGACTCAGCTGGAAGTTAAAGCGAAGAATGACAAGGAACTTTATGAATTGGAGCTGTAAGTTAACTCTTTGACAGACAGAGCGAGATGGTGGTGGGGGACAGCCCCCAGTGAAATCAGAGGTGAGAGCACAAAGCAATACAGTAGGCAAACTCTGGTTTTTTTGGGGGGGAGATGCTCGAGAATATCCGGGTGGACTCCTGAGGCTCGATCCCGCATTTGCGTATGCCGAGCCTCCTTCCTCATGACCTTTGTCCAGAGTGGAAGGCCTCCCCGGCTCCCGGCACATGATCAGTGCATGCTCACTCACGATATCAGTGCATGATCAGCAACGTGATCACTGACGGCACAGTCACGTGATCAGCGCCTCTCAGTCACGGGATCACCGGGTGATAAACACGTGATCAGTGAAAGACCAGCCACGTGATCACTGCATGCGCAGTCAGGTGGCCAGTTCCTGATCAGCCACGTGATCAGTGCGTGCACAGTCCCATGATCAGCGCCTGTCAGTCACTGATCACTGCCTGATAAACACGTGATCAGTGCCCGAACAGCCACGTCATCAGTGCATGCGCAGTCACGTGATCAGTGCATGATAGCCACGTGATCAGTGCGTGCACAGGCCCATGATCAGCGCCTGTCAGTCACTGATCATTGCCTGATAAACACGTGATCAGTGCATGATGAGCCATGTGATCAGTGCCTGATCCGCCAGGTCATCAGTGCATGCGCAGTCACGTGATCAGTGCATGATAGCCACGTGATCAGTGCATGCTCAGTCACGTGATCTGTACTTTATCAGCCACGTGAACAGTGCCTGCAGAGTCACGTGATCAGGGCCTGCTGAGCTGCGTGATTCCTGCCGGCTCATCTGCATGACAATTGCCAGCTGAGCTGCGTGATTCCTGCCTGGTCACCTGCTTGATTATTGCCAGTTGAGCAGCATGATTCGTCACTGCTGACCTCCATGCTTATTGTCTGCTGATTGCGTGGTTCGTGTCTGCTCAGCTCTTTGAGTATTGCCTCCTGAGGTCCCTGTTCGGTCGCCACCTGCCGGGGACCAGCCCCAGCTGATCCAGGGTATTCGAAGGAGAGATGGCCTAGGCGACTATTTATATGCTAATCAGAGATGTCAAGAATAATAGTATGAGGAGAGCTCAGTAGGAAAATTCGGTGGAGAAAAGAGACTGAGTAGCTTGGTTTACGCGGAAGACCAATTAAACTTCAAGACATGAAGTTTGCACCACTTACGTAGGCCGCAGGCGCCCTCTCGAATAACGAAAGGTGCCTCACCCTAGACACCTTCTCGAGTGGGTCTTAGCAGCCCAGGCATAATTGGTAATCGTGGTGGCTTCCACGCTCCAGATGGAGACTCAGCTGGAAGTTAAAGGGAAGAATGACAAGGAACTTTATGAATTGGAACTGTAAGTTAACTCTTTGACAGAGAGAGCGAGATGGTGGTGGGGTTCAGCCCCCAGTGAAATCAGAGGTGAGTGCACAAAGCAATACAGTAGGCAGACTCTGGTTTTTTTTGGGGGGAGATGCTCGAGAATATCCGGGTGGACCCCTGGGCTCGATCCCGCATTTGCGTATGCCGAGCCTCCTTCCTCATGACCTTTGTCCAGAATGGAAGTCCTCCCCGGCTCCCGGCACATGATCAGTGCATGCTCACTCACGATATCAGTGCATGATCAGCCACGTGATCACTGACGGCACAGTCACGTGATCAGCGCCTCTCAGTCACGTGATCACCGGATGATAAACACGTGATCAGTGAACGACCAGCCACGTGATCACTGCCTGCACAGTCAGGAAGTCAGTTCGTGATCAGCCAACTGATCAGTGCGTGCACAGTCCCATGATGAGCGCCTGTCAGTCACTGATCACTGTCTGATAAACACGTGATCAGTGCCCGATCAGCCATGTCATCAGTCCTTGTGAAGTCACGTGATCAGTGCATGATAGCCACGTGATCAGTGCGTGCACAGTCCCATGATCAGCGCCTGTCAGTCACTGATCATTGCCTGATTAACACGTGATAAGTGCATGATGAGCCATGTGATCAGTGCCTGAGCAGCCACATCATCAGTGCATGAGCAGTCACGTGATCAGTGCATGATAGCCACGTGATTAGTGCATGCTGAGTCACGTTATCTGACTTGATCAGCCACTTGATCAGTGCCTGCAGAGTCACGTGATCAGGGCCTGCTGAGCTGCCTGATTCCTGCCGGCTCATGTGCATGACAATTGCCAGCTGAGCTGCGTGATTCCTGTCGGTCATCTGCTTGACAATTACCAGCTGAGCTGCGTGATTCCTCCCTGGTCACCTGCTTGATTATTGCCAGTTGAGCAGCATGATTCGTCACTGCTGACCTCCATGCTTATTGCCTGCTGATTTCGTGGTTCGTGTCTGCACAGCTCTTCGAGTATTGCCTCCTGAGGTCCCTGTTCGGGCTCCACCTGCCCGGCGCCAGCCCCAGCTGATCCAAGGTATTCGAAGGAGAGATGGCCTAGGCGACTATTTATATGCTAATCAGAGATGTCAAGAATAATAGTATGAGGAGAGCTCAGTAGGAAAATTCGGGGGAGAAAAGAGACTCAGTAGCTTGGTTTACGCGGAAGACCAATCAAACTTCAAGACATGAAGTTTGCACCACTTACGTAGGCCGCAGGCGCCCTCTCGAATAACGAAAGGTGCCTCACCCTAGACACCTTCTCGAGTGGGTCTTAGCAGCCCAGGCATAATTAGTAATCGTGGTGGGTTCCGCGCTCCAGATGGAGACTCAGCTGGAAGTTAAAGGGAGGAATGACAAGGAACTTTATGAATTGGAGCTGTAAGTTAACTATTTGACAGAGAGAGCGAGATGGTGGTGGGGGACAGCCCCCAGTGAAATCAGAGGTGAGTGCACAAAGCAATACAGTAGGCAGACTCTGATTTTTTTGGGGGGGAGATGCTCGAGAATATCCGGGTGGACGCCTGAGGCTCGATCCCGCATTTGCGTATGCCGAGCCTCCTTCCTCATGACCTTTGTCCAGAGTGGAATGCCTCCCTGGCTCCCGGCACATGGTCAGTGCATGCTCAGTCACGATATCAGTGCATGATCAGCCACGTGATCACTGACGGCACAGTCACGTGATCAGCGCCTCTCAGTCACGTGATCACCGGATGATAAACACCCGATCAGTCAACGACCAGCCACGTGATCACTGCATGGGCAGTCAGGAAGTCAGTTCCTGATCAGCCACCTGATCAGTGCGTGCACAGTCCCATGATCAGCGCCTGTCAGTCACTGATCACTGTCTGATAAACACGTGATCAGTGCCCGATCAGCCACGTCATCAGTCCATGCGAAGTCACGTGATCAGTGCATGATAGCCACGTGATCAGTGCGTGCACAGTCCCATGATCAGCGCCTGTCAGTCACTGATTATTGCCTGATAAACACGTGATCAGTGCATGATGAGCCATGTGATCAGTGCCTGATCAGCCACGTCATCAGTGCATGAGCAGTCACGTGATCACTGCATGATAGTCACGTGATCAGTGCATGCTCAGTCACGTGATCTGTACTTGATCAGCCACGTGATCAGTGCCTGCAGAGTCACGTGATCAGGGCCTGCTGAGCTTCGTGATTCCTGCCGCCTCATCTGCATGACAATTGCCAGCTGAGCTGCGTGATTCCTGTGGGCTCATCTGCATGACAATTGACAGCTGAGCTGCGTGATTCCTGCCTGGTCACCTGCTTGATTATTGCCAGTTGAGCAGCATGATTCGTCACTGCTGACCTCCATGCTTATTGCATGCTGATTGCGTGGTTCGTGTCTGCTCAGCTCTTTGAGTATTGCCTCCTGAGGTCCCTGTTCGGTCGCCACCTGCCGGGGACCAGCCCCAGCTGATCCAGGGTATTCGAAGGAGAGATGGCCTAGGCGACTATTTATATGCTAATCAGAGATGTCAAGAATAATAGTATGAGGAGAGCTCAGTAGGAAAATTCGGGGGAGAAAAGAGACTCAGTAGCTTGGTTTACGCGGAAGACCAATCAAACTTCAAGACATGAAGTTTGCACCACTTACGTAGGCCGCAGGCGCCCTCTCGAATAACGAAAGGTGCCTCACCCTAGACACCTTCTCGAGTGGGTCTTAGCAGCCCAGGCATAATTAGTAATCGTGGTGGGTTCCGCGCTCCAGATGGAGACTCAGCTGGAAGTTAAAGGGAAGAATGACAAGGAACTTTATGAATTGGAGCTGTAAGTTAACTCTTTGACAGAGAGAGCGAGATGGTGGTGGGGTTCAGCCCCCAGTGAAATCAGAGGTGAGTGCACAAAGCAATACAGTAGGCAGACTCTGGTTTTTTTTGGGGGGAGATGCTCGAGAATATCCGGGTGCACCCCTGAGGCTCGATCCTGCATTTGCATATGCCGAGCCTCCTTCCTCATGACCTTTGTCCAGAATGGAAGTCCTCCCCGGCTCCCGGCACATGATCAGTGCATGCTCACTCACGATATCAGTGCATGATCAGCCACGTGATCACTGATGGCACAGTCACGTGATCAGCGCCTCTCAGTCACGTGATCACCGTATGATAAACACGTCATCAGAGAACGACCAGCGACGTGATCACTGCATGGGCAGTCAGGTAGTCAGTTCCTGATCAGCCACGTGATCAGTGCGTGCACAGTGCCATGATCAGCGCCTGTCAGTCACTGATCACTGCCTGATAAACACGTGATCAGTGCCCGTTCAGCCAGGTTATCAGTCCATGCGAAGTCACATGATCAGTGCACGGTAGCCACGTGATCAGTGGGAGCACAGTCCCATGATTAGCGCCTGTGAGTCACGGATCATTGCCTCATAAACACGTGATCAGGGCATGATGAGCCATGTGATCAGTGCCTGATCCGCCAGGTCATCAGTGCATGCGCAGTCAGGTCATCTGTGCATGATAGCCACGTGATCAGTGCATGTTCAGTCACGTGATCTGTACTTGATCAGCCACGTGATCAGTGCCTGCAGAGTCACGTGATCAGGGCCTGCTGAGCTGCGAGATTCCTGCCGGCTCATGTGCATGACAATTGCCAGCTGAGCTGCGTGATTCCTGCCTGGTCACCTGCTTGATTATTGCCAGTTGAGCAGCATGATTCGTCACTGCTGACCTCCATGCTTATTGTCTGCTGATTGCGTGGTTCGTGTCTGCTCAGCTCTTTGAGTATTGCCTCCTGAGGTCCCTGTTCGGTCGCCACCTGCCGGGGACCAGCCCCAGCTGATCCAGGGTATTCGAAGGAGAGATGGCCTAGGCGACTATTTATATGCTAATCAGAGATGTCAAGAATAATAGTATGAGGAGAGCTCAGTAGGAAAATTCGGTGGAGAAAAGACACTGAGTAGCTTGGTTTACGCGGAAGACCAATTAAACTTCAAGACATGAAGTAAGCACCACTTACGTAGGCCGCAGGCGCCCTCTCGAATAACGAAAGGTGCCTCACCCTAGACACCTTCTCGAGTGGGTCTTAGCAGCTCAGGCATAATTAGTAATCGTGGTGGGTTTCCACGCTCCAGATGGAGACTCAGCTGGAAGTTAAAGGGAAGAATGACAAGGAACTTTATGAATTTGAAATGTAAGTTAAATCTTTTACAGAGAGAGCGAGATGTTGGTGGGTTTCAGCCCCAAGTGAAATCAGAGTTGAGTGCACAAAGCAATACAGTAGGCAGACTCTTGGTTTTTTTTGGGGGGAGATGCTCGAGAATATCCGGGTGGACCCCTGGGCTCGATCCCGCATTTGGCGTATGCCGAGCCTCCTTCCTCATGACCTTTGTCCAGAATGGAAGTCCTCCCCGGGACTCCCGGCACATGGATCAGTGCATGCTCACTCACGATATCAGTGCATGATCAGCCACGTGATCACTGACGGCACAGTCACGTGATCAGCGCCTCTCAGTCACGTGATCACCGGATGATAAAACACGTGATCAGTGAACGACCAGCCACGTGATCACTGCCTGCACAGTCAGGAAGTCAGTTCGTGATCAGCCAACTGATCAGTGCGTGCACAGTCCCATGATGAGCGCCTGTCAGTCACTGATCACTGTCTGATAAACACGTGATCAGTGCCCGATCAGCCATGTCATCAGTCCTTGTGAAGTCACGTGATCAGTGCATGATAGCCACGTGATCAGTGCGTGCACAGTCCCATGATCAGCGCCTGTCAGTCACTGATCATTGCCTGATTAACACGTGATAAGTGCATGATGAGCCATGGTGATCAGTGCCTGAGCAGCCACATCATCAGTGCATGAGCAGTCACGTGATCAGTGCATGATAGCCACGTGATTAGTGCATGCTGAGTCACGTTATCTGACTTGATCAGCCCACTTGATCAGTGCCTGCAGAGTCACGTGATCAGGGCCTGCTGAGCTGCCTGATTCCTGCCGGCTCATGTGCATGACAATTGCCAGCTGAGCTGCGTGATTCCTGTCGGTCATCTGCTTGACAATTACCAGCTGAGCTGCGTGATTCCTCCCTGGTCACCTGCTTGATTATTGCCAGTTGAGCAGCATGATTCGTCACTGCTGACCTCCATGCTTATTGCCTGCTGATTTCGTGGTTCGTGTCTGCACAGCTCTTCGAGTATTGCCTCCTGAGGTCCCTGTTCGGGCTCCACCTGCCCGGCGCCAGCCCCAGCTGATCCAAGGTATTCGAAGGAGAGATGGCCTAGGCGACTATTTATATGCTAATCAGAGATGTCAAGAATAATAGTATGAGGAGAGCTCAGTAGGAAAATTCGGGGGAGAAAAAGAGACTCAGTAGCTTGGTTTACGCGGAAGACCAATCAAACTTCAAGACATGAAGTTTGCACCACTTACGTAGGCGCCAGGCGCCCTCTCGAATAACGAAAGGTGCCTCACCCTAGACACCTTCTCGAGTGGGTCTTAGCAGCCCAGGCATAATTAGTAATCGTGGTGGGTTCCGCGCTCCAGATGGAGACTCAGCTGGAAGTTAAAGGGAGGAATGACAAGGAACTTTATGAATTGGAGCTGTAAGTTAACTATTTGACAGAGAGAGCGAGATGGTGGTGGGGGACAGCCCCAAGTGAAATCAGAGGTGAGTGCACAAAGCAATACAGTAGGCAGACTCTGATTTTTTTGGGGGGGAGATGCTCGAGAATATCCGGGTGGACGCCTGAGGCTCGATCCCGCATTTGCGTATGCCGAGCCTCCTTCCTCATGACCTTTGTCCACAGTGGAATGCCTCCCTGGCTCCCGGCACATGGTCAGTGCATGCTCAGTCACGATATCAGTGCATGATCAGCCACGTGATCACTGACGGCACAGTCACGTGATCAGCGCCTCTCAGTCACGTGATCACCGGATGATAAACCACCCGATCAGCACCGACCAGCCACGTGATCACTGCATGGGCAGTCAGGAAGTCAGTTCCTGATCAGCCACCTGATCAGTGCGTGCACAGTCCCATGATCAGCGCCTTGTCAGTCACTGATCACTGTCTGATAAACACGTGATCAGTGCCCGATCAGCCACGTCATCAGTCCATGCGAACACATGATCAGTGCATGATACCACAGTGATCATGCTGTGAACATCCCATGATCAGCGCCTGTCAGTCACTGATTATTGCCTGATAACACGTGATCAGTGCATGATGAGCCCATGTGATCAGTTGCCTGATCAGCCACGTCATCAGTGCATGAGCAGGTTCACGTGATCATGCATGTAGTCACGTGATCTATGCATGCTCAGTCACGTGATCTGTACTTGAATCAGGCCACGTGATCAGTGGGCCTGAAGAGTCACGGGGATCAGGGCCTGCTGAGCTTCGTGATTCCCTGCCGCCTCATCTGCATGACAATTGCCAGCTGAGCTGCGTGATTCCTGTGGGCTCATCTGCATGACAATGACAGCTGAGCTGCGTGATTCCTGCCTGGTCACCTGCCTTGATTATTGCCAGTTGAGCAGCATGATTCGTCACTGCTGACCTCCATGCTTATTGCTGCTGATTTGCGTGGTTCGTGTCTGCTCAGCTCTTTGAGTATTTCCTCCTGAGGTCCTGTTCCGGTCGCCACCTGCCGGGACCAGCCCCAGCTGATCCAGGGTATCGAAGAGAGATGGCCTAGGCGACTATTTATATGCTATCAGAGATGTCAAGAATAGATGTATGAGGAGAGCTCAGTAGGAAAATTCGGTGGAGAAAAGAGACTGAGTAGCTTGGTTTACGCGGAAGACCAATTAAACTTCAAGACATGAAGTTTGCACCACTTACGTAGGCCTCAGGCGCCCTCTCGAATAACGAAAGGTGCCTCACCCTAGAACACCTTCTCGAGTGGGTCTTAGCAGCCCAGGCATAATTAGTAATCGTGGTGGTTTCCGCGCTCCAGATGGGAGACTCAGCTGGAAGTTAAGGGAAGAATGACAAGGAACTTTATGAATTGGAGCATGTAAGTTAACTCTTTGACACGAGAGAGCGAGATGGTGGTGGGGTTCAGCCCCCAGTGAAATCAGAGGTGAGTGCACAAGCATACGTAGGCAGACTCTGGTTTTTTTTGGGGGGAGATGCTCGGAATTCCGGGTGCACCCCTGAGGCTCGATCCTGCATATTGCATATGCCGAGCCTCCTTCGCTCATGACCTTTGTCCAGAATGGAGATCCTCCCCGGCTCCCGGCACATGATCAGTGCATGCTCACTCACGATATCAGTGCATGATCAGCCACGTGATCACTTGACGCACAGTCACGTGATCGCGCCTCTCAGTCACGTGATCACCGGATGATAAACACCGCATCAGTGAACGACCAGCCACGTGATCACTGCCTGCAGTTCAGGAAGTCAGTTCTCTGATCAGCCACCTGATCAGTGCGTGCACAGTCCCATGATGAGCGCCCTGTCAGTCACTGATCACTGTCTGATAACACGTGATCAGTGCCCGATCAGCCATGTCATCAGTCCATGTGAAGAAACGTGATCAGTGCATGATAGCCACGTGATCAGTGCGTGCAACAGTCCCATGATCAGCGCCTGTCAGTCACTGAATCATTGCTGATAAACCACATGATAAGTGCCAATAGAGCCATGTGATCAGTGCCTGATCAGCCACGACATCAGTGCATGGGCAGTCACGTGATCAGTGCATGATAGCCACGTGAATTAGTGCCATGCTGAGTCACGTATCTGACTTTGATCAGCCACGTGATCAGTGCCTGCAGAATCACGTGATCAGGGCCTGCTGAGCTGCGTGATTCTGCCGGTCATGTGCATCACAATTGCCAGCTGAGCTGCGATGATTCCTGCCTGGTCACCTGCTTGATTATTGCCAGTTGAGCAGCATGATTCGTCACTGCTGACCTCCATGCTTATTGCCTGCTGATTGCGTGGTTCGTGTCTGCACAGCTCTTTGAGTATTGCCTCCTGAGGTCCCTGTTCGGGTCGCACCTGCCCGGCGCCAGCCCCAGCTGATCCAGGGTATTCGAAGGAGAGATGGCCTAGGCGACTATTTATATGCTAATCAGAGATGTCAAGAATAATAGTATGAGGAGAGCTCAGTAGGAAAATTCGGTGGAGAAAAGAGACTCAGTAGCTTGGTTTACGGCGGAAGACCAATTAACTTCAAGACATGAAGTTCTGCACCACTTACGTAGGCCGCAGGCGCCTCTCTCGAATAACGAAAGGTGCCTCACCCTAGACACCTTCTCGAGTGGGTCTTAGCAGCTCCAGGCATAATTAGTAATCCGTGGTGGGTTCCGCGCTCCAGATGGAGACTCAGCTGGAAGTTAAAGGGAAGAATGACAAGGAACTTTATGAATTGGAGCTGTAAGTTAACTCTTTGACAGAGAGAGCGAGATGGTGGTGGGGGACAGCCCCAGTGAAATCAGAGGTGAGTGCACAAGCAATACAGTAGCAGACTCTGGTTTTTTTTGGGGGGAGATGCTCGAGAATATCCGGGTGACCCCTGAGGCTCGATCCCGCATTTGCGTATGCCGAGCCTCCTTCCTCATGACCTTTGTCCACAGTGGAAGGCCTCCCCCGGGCTCCTCGGCACATGATCAGTGCATGCTCACTCACGATATCAGTGCATATCAGCCACGTTGATCACTGACGGCACAGTTCACGTGATCAGCGCCTCTCAGTCACGGGATCACCGGGTGATAAACACGGTGATCAGTTGAACGACCCGCCACGTGATCACTGCATGCGCAAGTCAGGGTGGCCAGTTCCTGATCAGCCACAGTGATCAGGGCGGTGCACAAGGCCCAATGATCAGCGCTGTCAGTCCACTGATCACTGCCTGATAAAACACGTGATCAGTGCCTGGAGCAGCCACGTCATCAGTGCATGCCCAGTCACGTGATCAGTGCATGATAGCCACATGATCAAGTGCATGCTCAGTCACGTGATCTGTACTTGATCAGCCACGTGATCAGTGCCTGCAGAGTCACGTGATCAGGGCCTGCTGAGCTGCTGATTCCTGCCGGCTCATCTGCATGACATTGCCAGCTGAGCTGCGTGATTCCTGCCTGGTCACCTGCTTGATTATTGCCAGTTGAGCAGCATGATTCGTCACTGCTGACCTCCATGCTTATTGCCTGCTGATTGCGTGGTTCGTGTCTGCTCAGCTCTTTGAGTATTGCCTCCTGAGGTCCCTGTTCGGGCGCCACCTGCCGGGGACCAGCCCCAGATGATCCAGGATATTCGAAGGAGAGATGGCCTAGGCGACTATTTATATGCTAATCAGAGATGTCAAGAATAATAGTATGAGGAGAGCTCAGTAGGAAAATTCGGTGGAGAAAAGAGACTGAGTAGCTTGGTTTACGCGGAAGACCAATTAAACTTCAAGACATGAAGCAAGCACCACTTACGTAGGCCGCAGGCGCCCTCTCGAATAACGAAGGTGCTCTCACCCTAGACACCTTCTCGAGTGGGGTCTTAGCAGCCCAGCATAATTAGTAATCGTGGTGGGTTCCACGCTCCAGATGGAGACTCAGCTGGAAGTTAAAGGGAAGAATGACAAGGAACTTTATGAATTGGAGCTGTAAGTTAACTCTTTTGACAGAGAGAGCGAGATGGTGGTGGGGTTCAGCCCCCCAGTGAAATCAGAGGTGAGTGCACAAAGCAATACAGTAGGCAGACTCTGGCGTTTTTTTGGGGGGAGATGCCTCAGAGAATATCCGGGTGGACCCCTGAGGCTCCGATCCCGCATTTGCGTATGCCGAGCCTCCTTCCTCATGACCTTTGTCACAGTGGAAGGCCTCCCCGGCTCCCGGCACATGATCAGTGCATGCTCACTCACGATATCAGTGGCTGATCAGCCACGTGATCACTGACGGCACAGTCACGTGATCAGCGCTCTCAGTCACGTGATCACGATGATATAACACACGTGATCAGTGAAGACCAGCCACGTGATCACTGCCTGCACAGTCAGGAAGTCAGTTCCTGATCAGCACGTGATCAGTGCGTGCACAGTCCCATGATGAGCGCCTGTCAGTCACTGATCACTGTCTGATAAACACATGATCAGTGCCGATCAGCCATGTCATCAGTCCATGTGAAGTCACGTGTCAGTGCATGATAGCCATGTGATCAGTGCGTGCACAGTCCCATTGATCAGCGCCTGTCAGTCACTGATCATTGCCTGATAAACAGTGATAAGTGCATGATGAGCCATGTGATCAGTGCCTGAGCAGCCACGGTCATCAGTGCATGAGCAGTCAGGTCATCAGTGCATGATAGCCACGTGATCAGTGCATGCTCAGTCACGTGATCTGTACTTGATCAGCCACGTGATCAGTGACTGCAGAGTCACGTGATCAGGGCCTGCTGAGCTGCGTGATTCCTGCCGGCTCATCTGCTTGACAATTGCCAACTGAGCTGCGTGATTCCTGCCTGGTCACCTGCTTTATTATTGACAGTTGAGCAGCATGATTCGTCACTGCTGAGCTCCATGCTTATTGCTTGCTGATTGCGTGGTTCGTGTCTGCACAGCTCTTTGAGTATTGCCCCTGAGGTCCCTGTTCGGGCGCCTGCCGGGGACCAGCCCGACCTGATCCAGGGTATTCGATGGAGAGATGGCCTAGGCGACTATTTATATGCTAATCAGAGATGTCAAGAATAATAGTATGAGGAGAGCTCAGTAGGAAAATTCGGTGGAGAAAAGAACTGAGTAGCTTGGTTTACGCGGAAGACCAATCAAACTTCAAGACATGAAGTTTGGAACCACTTACGTAGGCCGCAGGCGCCCTCTCGAATGGCGGAAGGTGCCTCACCCTAGACACCTTCTCGAGTGAGGTCTTAGCAGCCCCAGGCATAATTAGTAAGCGTGCGTGGGGTGCCGCGCTCCAGATGGAGACTCAGCTGGAAGTTAAAGCGAAGAATGACAAGGAACTTTATGAATTGGAGCTGTAAGTTAACTCTTGACAGACAGAGCGAGATGGTGGTGGGGGGACAGCCCCCAGTGAAATCGAGGTGAGAGCCACAAAAGCAATACAGTAGGCAGACTCTGGTCGTTTTTTGGGGGGGGAGAATGCTCGAGAATATCCGGGTGGACTCCTGAGGCTCGATCCCCGCATTGCGTATTGCCGAGCCTCCTTCCTCATGACCTTTGTCCAGAGTGGAAGGCCTCCCCGGTCCCGGCACATGATCAGTGCATGCTCACTCACGATATCAGTGCATGATCAGCGACCGTGATCACTGAGGCACAGTCACGTGATCAGCGCCTCTCAGTCACGGGATCACCGGGTGATAAACACTTGATCAGTGAACGACCAGCCACGTGATCACTGCATGCGCAGTCAGGTGGCCAGTTCCTGATCAGCCACGTGATCAGTGCGTGCACAGTCCCATGATCAGCGCCTGTCAGTCACTGATCACTGCCTGATAAACACGTGATCAGTGCCCGAACAGCCACGTCATCAGTGCATGCGCAGTCACGTGATCAGTGCATGATAGCCACGTGATCAGTGCGTGCACAGGCCCATGATCAGCGCCTGTCAGTCACTTATCATTGCCTGATAAACACGTGATCAGTGCATGATGAGCCATGTGATCAGTGCCTGATCCGCCAGGTCATCATGCATGCGCAGTCACGTGATCAGTGCATGATAGCCACGTGATCAGTGCATGCTCAGTCACGTGATCTGTACTTTATCAGCCACGTGAACAGTGCCTGCAGAGTCACGTGATCAGGGCCTGCTGAGCTGCGTGATTCCTGCCGGCTCATCTGCATGACAATTGCCAGCTGAGCTGCGTGATTCCTGCCTGGTCACCTGCTTGATTATTGCCAGTTGAGCAGCATGATTCGTCACTGCTGACCTCCATGCTTATTGCTGCTGATTGCGTGGTTCGTGTCTGCACAGCTCTTTGAGTATTGCCTCCTGAGGTCCCTGTTCGGGCGCCGCCTGCCGGGGACCAGCCCGACCTGACCCAGGGTATTCGATGGAGAGATGGCCTAGGCGACTATTTATATGCTAATCAGAGATGTCAAGAATAATAGTATGAGGAGAGCTCAGTAGGAAAATTCGGTGGAGAAAAGAAACTGAGTAGCTTGGTTTACGCGGAAGACCAATCAAACTTCAAGACATGAAGTTTGGACCACTTACGTAGGCCGCAGGCGCCCTCTCGAATGGCGGAAGGTGCCTCACCCTAGACACCTTCTCGAGTGGGTCTTAGCAGCCCAGGCATAATTAGTAAGCGTGGTGGTGCCGCGCTCCAGATGGAGACTCAGCTGGAAGTTAAAGCGAAGAATGACAAGGAACTTTATGAATTGGAGCTGTAAGTTAACTCTTTGACAGAGAGAGCGAGATGGTGGTGGGGACAGCCCCCAGTGAAATCAGAGGTGAGTGCACAAAGCAATACAGTAGGCAGACTCTGGTTTTTTTGGGGGGAGATGCTCGAGAATATCCGGGTGGACCCTGAGGCTCGATCCCGCATTTGCGTATGCCGAGCCTCCTTCCTCATGACCTTTGTCCAGAGTGGAAGTCCTCCCCGGCTCCCGGCACATGATCAGTGCATGCTCACTCACGATATCAGTGCATGATCAGCCACGTGATCACTGACGGCACAGTCACGTGATCAGCGCCTCTCAGTCACGGGATCACCGGGTGATAAACACGTGATCAGTGAAAGACCAGCCACGTGATCACTGCATGCGCAGTCAGGTGGCCAGTTCCTGATCAGCCACGTGATCAGTGCGTGCACAGTCCAATGATCAGCGCCTGTCAGTCACTGATCACTGCCTGATAAACACGTGATCAGTGCCCGAACAGCCACGTCATCAGTGCATGCGCAGTCACGTGATCAGTGCATGATAGCCACGTGATCAGTGCGTGCACAGTCCCATGATCAGCGCCTGTCAGTCACTGATCATTGCCTGATAAACACGTGATCAGTGCATGATGAGCCATGTGATCAGTGCCTGATCCGCCAGGTCATCAGTGCATGCGCAGTCACGTGATCAGTGCATGATAGCCACGTGATCAGTGCATGCTCAGTCACGTGATCTGTACTTTATCAGCCACGTGAACAGTGCCTGCAGAGTCACGTGATCAGGGCCTGCTGAGCTGCGTGATTCCTGCCGGCTCATCTGCATGACAATTGCCAGCTGAGCTGCGTGATTCCTGCCTGGTCACCTGCTTGATTATTGCCAGTTGAGCAGCATGATTCGTCACTGCTGACCTCCATGCTTATTGTCTGCTGATTGCGTGGTTCGTGTCTGCTCAGCTCTTTGAGTATTGCCTCCTGAGGTCCCTGTTCGGTCGCCACCTGCCGGGGACCAGCCCCAGCTGATCCAGGGTATTCGAAGGAGAGATGGCCTAGGCGACTATTTATATGCTAATCAGAGATGTCAAGAATAATAGTATGAGGAGAGCTCAGTAGGAAAATTCGGTGGAGAAAGAGACTGAGTAGCTTGGTTTACGCGGAAGACCAATTAAACTTCAAGACATGAAGTTTGCACCACTTACGTAGGCCGCAGGCGCCCTCTCGAATAACGAAAGGTGCCTCACCCTAGACACCTTCTCGAGTGGGTCTTAGCAGCCCAGGCATAATTAGTAATCGTGGTGGGTTCCGCGCTCCAGATGGAGACTCAGCTGGAAGTTAAAGGGAAGAATGACAAGGAACTTTATGAATTGGAACTGTAAGTTAACTCTTTGACAGAGAGAGCGAGATGGTGGTGGGGTTCAGCCCCCAGTGAAATCAGAGGTGAGTGCACAAAGCAATACAGTAGGCAGACTCTGGTTTTTTTTGGGGGGAGATGCTCGAGAATATCCGGGTGGACCCCTGGGCTCGATCCCGCATTTGCGTATGCCGAGCCTCCTTCCTCATGACCTTTGTCCAGAATGGAAGTCCTCCCCGGCTCCCGGCACATGATCAGTGCATGCTCACTCACGATATCAGTGCATGATCAGCCACGTGATCACTGACGGCACAGTCACGTGATCAGCGCCTCTCAGTCACGTGATCACCGGATGATAAACACGTGATCAGTGAACGACCAGCCACGTGATCACTGCCTGCACAGTCAGGAAGTCAGTTCGTGATCAGCCACTGATCAGTGCGTGCACAGTCCCATGATGAGCGCCTGTCAGTCACTGATCACTGTCTGATAAACACGTGATCAGTGCCCGATCAGCCATGTCATCAGTCCTTGTGAAGTCACGTGATCAGTGCATGATAGCCACGTGATCAGTGCGTGCACAGTCCCATGATCAGCGCCTGTCAGTCACTGATCATTGCCTGATAACACGTGATAGTGCATGATGAGCCATGTGATCAGTGCCTGAGCAGCCACATCATCAGTGCATGAGCAGTCACGTGATCAGTGCATGATAGCCACGTGATCAGTGCATGCTGAGTCACGTGATCTGACTTGATCAGCCACTGATCAGTGCCTGCAGAGTCACGTGATCAGGGCCTGCTGAGCTGCGTGATTCCTGCCGGCTCATGTGCATGACAATTGCCAGCTGAGCTGCGTGATTCCTGCGGTCATCTGCTTGACAATTACCAGCTGAGCTGCGTGATTCCTCCTGGTCACCTGCTTGATTATTGCCAGTTGAGCAGCATGATTCGTCACTGCTGACCTCCATGCTTATTGCCTGCTGATTGCGTGGTTCGTGTCTGCACAGCTCTTTGAGTATTGCCTCCTGAGGTCCCTGTTCGGGCCCACCTGCCGGGCCAGCCCCAGCTGATCCAGGGTATTCGAAGGAGAGATGGCCTAGGCGACTATTTATATGCTAATCAGAGATGTCAAGAATAATAGTATGAGGAGAGCTCAGTAGGAAAATTCGGGGAGAAAAGAGACTGAGTAGCT